>NC_081413.1:267320372-267620372 GCF_030272615.1 Cryptomeria japonica
AATGATGCAAGACTAAATGAAATTTCAATATGAGTTCTAACAATCATGCCATTTTAGGTACCCATTCATCTCTGACTAATAGACAAAAGGAGAAAACCCTTTGAGACAAAACTCATCTCCCAAAAATAGATAATGCAAATCATGTACAAGTAAAAGATGAAGTTTTATATGGAAATCTAAATGTCAATCCCCATAATAACTACATCCACCACAGGAGTCAAATTGATAGCTCACCATAGGAGGGAAAGAAAGAGACTATGTTCTTTCTTCTTGTCCTCATGAAGGGGTTAGTTGTGGTTCGAGATTCCATACCTTGCACACTTAGCTCTTGGATTTTCTTCTTCTATTTTGTCTGAGGGTGGGACAGTGGAAGTGGACTATGCTCTATGGTCTAGAGTCATGGCATTGACCTTTTTAAGATCCTAAGCATTGTTATTCATGGCTTCCCTACTAATGTCCACCAGATTATTCAAGTTGCCCTTAATCTCTTCCATGCTTGATTCCAAATGACTGATCCTAGATTCATGATCTATTATCATGATCTTAACATCTACAGTGAGTTTCTATCACATTTGAAGAAGTTTGTCAATTTTACCCAGCATGGGCGTCTCTGTAAAGGTGTCGATGATGTCCTTTATTCCTTCCCTCAATAATATTATCTCTTTACTAACCCAGAGAAAAAAAATTCTTGACTTTTGATAGAGTTTTTAAGGTGAGTGTCAAAATCAAGGTCATTTCAAGAGTATCCCCGTTCACCTAATGCTCCACGTTAACAGTAATGTCTAGCTTAATTTCCTTCTCCTTTCCCTTTGCATCCTCAAATTTTCTTGTTTTGGATTTTTTCACATTTGGTGGTCTAGAACACGAAGCAATGGGGTTTGGAGTTTTATACTTACTTGCAACCCATCTAGGGTGTTTATTTCTCTTGCTGCTGCCAGTGCCAGGTGTAATATTTTATTGGGGCCAGTCCTCTTGAGAAAGATATTATTTTGAATCATTCGACACATTGAGGTCCCGCCAGTCCATGGCCATACCAGGCACATCTTCCTCCATTTCCATATCAGACACATAATGAATATCAAGGTTGGTCAGAGAATTAGAGGTTTTAACAATCGGGGAGGGTTTAACCCCATGATCCTTAGCATATTCCATGATGAGCATGATTAAACCCTCATGCAAAATAGGGTTATCATAATTTTTGGCATGATTTGCTAGACTATTTTCCAGAGAGGATAATAGATAGAAAGGAAAGGAAATTATTTTATTATACCTAAAATGATTTAAAACCATAAAGTGGTAAGTGAAGATACCAGTAAAATGACCATCAAGAGTGATGTACCTCATTATAACTTTAGCCATCTCCACCCAAAGGGAAAAAAGGTCTTTCCTATTATATCCATCCTCCTTCATCTTTCACACTCTTTTCCTCTCACTTTCTTTGCCAAAGAAGGCTGAAATGGCTTCTTTTGCCACCTTCCTTTCTATGTAAAACTTATTTCCTTCCATATGGAGACTGGTTATCTCTGCAATGAAGGCTTCATTAACTCTAAATTCTTCTCCAAAGGTCATGAGGGTACCTTTCTCCCATCCATTCACAAAATCCTCTATCACTTTTGGGTCATTGTCATGGATCCTTTGAAGATATGGCACAAGGCCCCCATCAGTAATCCCCATCCATAGCTTTTTATTCTTTTCTCATTTCTCATAAGAAGTTGGCTCCATTATATTCTTGTCACCTCCCATTAGTAGTTTACCTGTGCAAAGTTGGATAATGGTACCAAACCCAAACCAAGCGACGAAAAAACTAGAAATAGAGGAAATCTCTAGAAAACCTGGTTTTGAAATTAGAACTCAAATCCCATGAAAAATCATAATTCATTTGGTAGCCTGCCATCATTAATGCGATATGAGTGGCTGATGCATTCGACATACTTTCTAGTCACTTCACATAAATGTATCAGGAAAGTTTCCATTTCCAATTTACCACCATATGTCCATGTAATCCATACCAATATTCGCCATGTGGTTCGCTGGCATATTACCTTCTTGATACATGGGAAATTTTGAAGTCTTCTAGCTTTGCAATCATGATATGACATTCCTAAATTAAATGCTTGATAGTCTAGCTAGGCTTGGTGTGATTACTCAAACACCTAATGATTTTAAGAGAATCATTCTCAAGCCAAACTTTTATAAACCCTTCTCGAATAGCCATGTGTAACCTAATGTAGGAAGCTTTAGCATCGGCATAGTGGTTTGTCTAGGTACCCAGTGGGAATGCCATCACCAAGACAAGCCTACCATTGTGGTCACGAGAAACTCGCTCACAACCAGTCGACCAAGGATTACCTTTATCCACCCCGTCAACATTGATTTTGATCCACCCACTTGGGGGGAGAGACCAAACAACATTTTTTCTCACCTGTCTTAACTTGACAGTAGGTTTACAAATATCCTAGCTAATATAGCATTTATTAATAATATCCCAATCCCGAATCAAAGTGGGAATAGGGGGTCAAACTTGTGGGAAGGATAGGGAGAGACAAAGTTCTCCATAATGGCATTCTAGATTCTCCAAGCAATAGGAGCAGAGGAATGTTTGTTTCTAAAAATTTGGTTATTTCTTTCTTTCCAGATCCCCCAAGCTAGATGGGGTAACATAAAATTCCATAGCACTTTGAGAGATGGGTTACCAGATGAGAAATTCCACTGGAATGAACAGTCTAAGAGGCACTTGGGAAGGCACCACATCATACCCCAGAGATGAAAACATTGAGCCTAGACATCTTTGGAAAAGGAGAAACGGAGCAAAAAATGCGTAGCATCTTCAACGTCTTTCTTGCATAGAAAAAATCTATTAGGGATAGCCATACCCCTTTTGCATAAATTATCAATGGAGAGAACATTATTCTACATAAAGAGTTAGAAGAAGATGTTAATTTTAGGAATTAGACTTCTTATTCAAAATCATGAGGGCATTTGGCTTCAGCAATAGAGTCCTTTAGTTGATTGGGCAACTCATATCCTCAAATTCCTTATCCATCATTGTGAACGAGTCTCCTTTGCATTTCTTTAAAACTTCTAGAGGGATAAGATAGGGAGACTCCATTTTCCCTATTCTTTTTACCATTATGGTGAAATGCCTTGGTAGGAACCTAAAAAGGAAAGTTGAGTAGGGATCCCTTATGGGTTTCAGGCCTTCATCTAGTAATCCAGTCTGTTATCACCAACAGTCTGTTGATAATACCATGGTTATGGAGAAGTCTACTATGGATGAAGCTAGGAATCTAAAAAAGGCCTTGGATGACTACGAGTCGACATCTAGCTAGATGGCTAGTAGACATAAAAGATCTCTATTTTTCTTTAATACTTTGGAGCCTAGACGGAATAAAATTGCTAGAATTCTAGGTTGCAGAGTGGATTATATACCATCTACTTATCTAGGCTTCCCCCTGGGTACTAAACCTCCTAACTCCTTTTGGAATTCATTGATCGATAGATTCAACAAAAAGATAGTTGGATGGGAAGGTTCCCTTCTCAGTCAAGTAGGTAAAATTCAACTTCTTAAAGATACTCTTCACAATCTTCCTATCTATGCTTTAAGTCATTTTAAAATCCCCTATTAATTTGTTGAGGCCATTGAAAAAGTTCATAAGAACTTTCTTTGGTCTGGTGTGGAAGAAAGAGAAAGAATGTTGATTATTGGTTGGGAGGATGTTTGTAGACCAAAAAATGTGGGACGTCTAGGTTTCAGGTGTATTAAAACCATGAATAGGACTCTCCTTGCTAATAAAACCTAGAGAACCTTTTCGTCTAATGGTGAGTGGAATAGTATTTTAAGGAGCAAATATTTGGCCAATTCTGGATCTCTTAAGACCTTTCTTGACTCTACAATTTTGCCTCGGGGATTGGCTCTCTGGAATGCTATGGTTAGAAGAAGGAAAATTATTGAAATGGAAATTGGATGGAGTATAAGAAAAGGGAATCACTCAAGGTTTTGGGAAGATAGATGGATAATAAAGGAGCCCTTAATTTCCTATGAAAGCTTCAATAGGTGAATTGATACTTGCAAGGCTCTTTATGGGACACATGTGAAGGACTATTGGAGGAATGGTGGATTAGTGTATCTTGGCCAGATCAGCATGGATCTTGCGCCAATTCTATCTTTCTTGCTGGTTGTTCATATGGGATCACATCAACAAGATGATCTTTTAGTTTGGACTCCTAACCTGTCTAAAAGCTTCTTTGTCTCTTCGGTTGTCTCGATGATGTCCTCTTCTTCCACATCCCATCCCATTTGGGATAAAGCATGGATTATATACCTTATTCCTCAGGTAAATATTTTCTTCTAGATTGTTCTTCAGAACAAAGTGCTCATGGTAGATAATCTATGCAAACAAGGGTTTTAGATTCCCAATCGATGCTACTTGTGTAAGGAAGAGGCAAAAATGGTTAATCGTCTTTTCCTCCACTGTCCATAGGTGACTTCTATTTGGGGAAGAGTTATTTCTCTATGAAACTTATCTTGGGTGTTTCCTGGCTATTTAGAGGACTTCTTTGTTCATTGGAATACCCCTCTCTAGATCCTCCTATTCGTAGGTTCTGGTCTTTTATTTTTCCCCATTTTTCTTGGGGTGTATGAAAGGAGCATAACAATAGAATCTTCAGGGACAAGGAGGCTCTAGAGAATATTGTTTATGAGAGAATATATAGGCTAATTGTGGAAAATAGAAATTGTATCCCATGTAAGGAGCATAAGATGGAGGTTGTAGTGTGCACAGACTACTACCTGAAGGTGGTAAAAGAGTGGCATGTCAAAGTTGATGTTTCTAAGGCTTCTAAACCAGGGAAAAAGAATTGTGATGAGGTTTGTTGGATTCGCTCCCCCAGAGGGCTGGATAAAAGAATTTTGATGGGGTGGTCAAGGGTAATCCTGGGCCGGCTGGGAGTGGGGGAGTGTTAAGAGATCAGAATAGTAATTTTGTTTCAGTTGAGGGACTCTCCTTGGGCTCATAGTCTAATCACATAGCCGAAGCCATAGGCGCTTTCAGGGTAATCGATCATGCAGATAAAATAAATTTTAAAAATACCTAGATTGAAGGTGATTCAAAAAACATTATTGAGTGCCTTCTTAGTAAATTCCCCCCTCATAGACTATAAAAAAGTGAATAGAAGAAGCTAGATCTATCTTATCACACTTTGATAAAGCAATAATTTCCCATTCCTTTAGGGAAGCTAATAAGGTGGCTGACTACTTCGCCAATGAAGGGGTTAAGAACATAGGTCGACGGACATGGAAGGCTTATAGCGATTAGGGAACTGACATCATAGCCTTAATTGATGATGATATCATTCATGGGAAAGATGCCATTTTTAATAACGATGAAGTGGAGTAGACATTGGTACATTATTATCATTGGATATGGTGGCGATACCTTAGTTATCTCTATGTGTGGTGAGGGTTGGCATATTTTGTGGGTGCTTAGGTTTCACTACTAGCTCTTTGTTTAGGTTACTTTCTCTGCACTCTATAGAAGATTGGCTTGTGAAAAAATGGGGGGAAGTAGGAAGAGGGTTGAGTCAAACAACTATGAGAAGCATAAGACAAATATGAATGTCCGGAAGCATATTGAAAGAGGGGCTTGAGTCCTTTTCTCGAGAAGCTCCATGGTGCTAACCCTGATATTACAGAGTATTTCACTAAAAATTGGAAGGAGGATGGGATTGTTCTCTTTGGGAGAAAGGTTAAGATTAAGGAGAATCTCATTTGGGAAATTACTAGTCTCTCCATAGAGGGGATGAAGTTCTTACATGACAAAAAATTCTCAAATGAAGAGATCATCAAATTTCCCAAAAGTGATGAGAAAAGGGAGAAGCTGGTGAAAATATCTAACAATTATTTTGATGCTGGGAAGGTCAAGATTCTTTGGAGAGAGGTATGCACAGCCATCATGGAATATATCACGGTGGATGATAGATTTACCAGAGTCTAAGACTACCACTTTACTGTCCTTAATCATTTTCAACACAAGGTAAGGATTTCATTTCCTTACTACCTGTTTTTCTCTCTAAAACATAGTATTAAAAAAGCACTGAAAAAAGCCCTAGGAAATATCCTGTGCTTCATGTGGGCCTTATTTTGTTAATCCAAGAACATTTTACTAATATACAATCCTTGTCCAACCTCATTTCTCCTTCGGCCTCAAAATGTTATAATACTAATATTAGCATGTCTGAGGACAAGGGTGAATGGGATTCTGATTAGGAAGTGGAAAAGACTTCCCCCCTCTAAGATCGGGTCAAAGAAAACCTTACAGACCAAGCCCTCAAATAAAAAAGTCTCCTCTATGAAAACCCTCACTGGCTCTTCTCATAAAGCTAAAAACAAGGAGAAAGCCCTCCCCCCCAAAAAAGTTGGTTTCCTATTTTGAGGATTCCTTGGAGGACTCTTCCACTACCCCAAAGTCTATCAATGGCTCCCATACCTCTTACCCTCAAACTGACAGAGAAAATAGGCCCAAGTTCCATAGTGATCTCAAACCCGAAGATCACTACTTTAAGCCTAACTAGGAATTTCTTGATGAATTTATGTCAATTGCTAGAAACGAGGTAGTTGACTACTTCAAAATTATTAAGTGGGTTTTCCATGAAATAAATGACCTTAGTTTAAAGAACAGGGTTGTTTCTATTAAGATGGATGAAATGGAAGCTAAAGGGGTACCTTAGAAGGCTGTTGGGGCTTTATGGATCGAAGAAGAGAAGATGTCGATGGTCGAATGCCTCCAAAACACTATTGAGCTCATGGATAAGATGAAGGAAAATAAGAAAAAGATAAAACATCTAGAAGGGGAAGCTGGAAAATATCCAGGTTACTATGAATTCCATCACAAAGCAAAGCCATAGAATTGTGAAGAATTTTGCTACTACAAAGAACACTATGGTGGATAAGCTAGAAAACACTCAACAGGGGACCTTGTTTGTGGACTTGGAAGCTAATAAAGACAAAACCAGAAAAAGGATTTAGGCCCTTTGAAGAGGACTAGAGACAACCTGAAAAGAAAAGCAAATTCTATGCCTTAGGATATCCACGAGTTGAAGTAGGTGGCTCAAGAGATGAATAACCGTGAAACCGAAATTGCTGAAACACTAAAGTCCTTAGGTTAGCTTTGTTTGTCTAATGCTGGAATTTTGCTAGTTTTGTCTTGTTGCTGCTATCCTTTTGTGTCTGTCTAGCATCTTTCTTGTCTTGGTGTACTATATTTGAATATTTTATCTTTCTTGTAAAGTCTGTGGTTTTAGGTCCCCGTAAAACCCATTTTTTCCTTAGTAAAAAACAACTTGTTCCAAATACTAGACCAGAAAGGGGAAATAACAAAAAATCTTGTCAGTAGATAGAAAGTATGAGAAACTGAGAATACTCTTGAAGAAGATCCACTCCACACCAAAGAATCATCTATGGGAAAAGAGGGGATGTGAATGTTAGCCAACCAAGATTGAAGGGGCTCAATGATGGGATGAACACTAATAAGATCGATCCATTTGCCATTTCCAATATAATCATCCACCTAGTAGCTGAACCTCACCACACATCTCTCTTTAAGTTGTAACACCCAATTAAAGTCAATCAGAGGCTCATCTCCAGCCCACCAATCATCCCAGAAATGAATTTTCCTCCCATTTCCAAGAATCCATCTTGAGCCATTAAGAATAATATATTTAGAATTATAAAAATTAGTCCAAAGATCAAAGGTCGAAACTAGTACATTATAATTTTGTAAGGCACTTTGGACAGGAATACCATTAACATGGTATTTGTTGTGACAAATAGAGATCAATTCATTAGAATCCTTCAAGCATCTCCATAATTGTTTGGCCATAAGGGCTTTGTTGAAATCATGGATGTGCCTAATAGAAAGGCCTCCAAATCTCTTTAAGAGACATACTTGATTCCAGGCCATAATATGAAGGTGATTTTTTTATTCAATACCTGTCCATAAAAAAAATTATAAGATTTTCTCCATGCGATCAACAAATTTTGAAGGAACTTTAAACAGACTCATAGTATAGACTGGTTGATTTTGCAAACAGGCCTTAATTAAATGAAGCTTACCAGCTTGGCTCAAAAGGGAACCTTTCCAACCTATCAACTTATTCTGGAAGTAATCAATCTAACCGCACCAGAAGGAATTAGGGGCACATCCCGAACACAATGATAATTCCAAATAAGTGTCTAGTAATGAGGATAAATTACAACCAAGAATATTAGGTATCTTGGTTTGTCTATGGGCAAGTGTGTTTATGGAAAAAAGTAGGGCTTTTTGGCAGGCCGATCCTCTACCCAAAACTTCTTTCATAAAGATTAAGAATAGACTTCAAGAGCTTAGCTTCTATCATAGAAATTTCCCCATCAACAAAGTATCATCCAAAAATTTCTAGTGGGAGAAAACTTGGGATTGAGAGGAGGGGCAAATCCCTTTGATTCTTCCAAACCTCATCTCTCTCAGAATAATTTTATTGAGAGCATCACCCATTAGAATGAAAAGAAATGGTGAAAGGGGATCAACCTGCCTTATACCTCTAGATGCCAAGAAAAAACCTGAAGGGGAACTATTGAATAAAATAGATAACTTTGAAGTAGAGATGCTATGATTCACCAATCGAATGAATTGATTACAAAAACAAAAAGCCCATAGAATTTTTATTAGAAAGTCCCAATTAACCCTATTGTAAGCTTTAAGAAGATCAAGATTAAACAAAAATCCAGGTTTCTTGTTGACCAATAAAAAGTGAATGTTCTCATGAACAACAATGATACAATCCACAATTTGTCTTCCGGAAACAAAACCATTCTTATGTTTTGAGATCAAAAGAGGAAGAAATTTCTTCAACCTAAAAACAAGAATCTTCGTGAAGATGTTGTAGACAAAGTTACATAAGCTGATAGGTCTGAAATCCTAAAAACAATTGGCATCCAATATTTCTGGGATCAAAACAATGAAAGTGGCATGGAGCTTTTTTAAAAGAGAGCGAGAACCAAAGAACTCTCTAGGAGCATCCACAATATCTCTTCCCACAATCTGCCAAAAAACTTGAAAAAAGAACATGGGAAAGCCATAGAGTCCAAGGACCTTGTTTCCTTCAAAGGAGAAAACAACCTCTTCAATTTCCTCAGGCAAGGGAGTTCTGATGAGCACCTTGTTCATCCTTTGGGATAGGTTGTTGGGGATCTCACAAAGTAATTCTTTCTAGCAACTCATATCCAATTGCCCCTCCTAAGCCAGAAGGGAGGAGAAAAAATGAATAGCTTCTTGACTCATCTCTTCCTGTTTATCAATCCAGTGGTTATTAACATTAATCTTCTTTATTTTGTTGGAGGCTTTGTGTTTCAGAGTTGTCATGTGAAAAAACTTGGTGTTCATGTCCCCAATTTTGAGCCAAATGGCTCTAGACTGTTGTTTCCAATATTCTTCTTCTTTAGAAATAATATCATGAAGTCTAGAGAGGATTTCAACTTCCTTGTCCATGATATGAGGATCATAACCCAAGGTTTGAATGTGTTGTTGAATATATCAAGATCCTTTCTAAGAGAGTCCTTCCTTTGGAAGATATCACCAAAACAAGATTTATTCCATTTCTCGACATTGGATTTCACATTAAAGAGTTTTTTTACCACTCTATACATAGTCGTTCCCTGGATATCAATATCCCACCATTCAACATTTTTTGCATACAGGTCATCATTTAGGGTCCACATCTTCTCAAACCTGAAGGGGAAATCTTTCCTTCTAGATAGAGAAGATATACTCATAATGACCAAAAAATGGTCAGATCCAATCCTTGAATAAGAAGAGAGATAACATGAAAATTCCATCATCCAGTTTGGGGAAAAGAGCCCCCTATCCAGCCTAACTTGGATAAGATCATAACCACTATATCTGTTTTCCCAGGTAAATTTAGCTCCATTAAGCTCCAGGTCCATCAAACCCAAAGAATTAATCATGTCAAACAAATCTTTCTTGTTATCTTCATAAATTTGAGCCCCTCCCATTTTCTCATCATTTGAGAGTGGGGTGTTAATGTTCCCCATAAAAATCCATTATCCTTAGGGAGATATTGTCTAGCATTAATCAAAGAAGACCAAAAATATTTTCTAGCATTTTTATTGTTCAGAGCATAAATGTTGGAAATAATCCAGGAAGAACCATCTTTTAGATTAGTGAATCTAGTGGTAACATGGTTAGAAATGGCGAGGATAGTCGTACCTTGGATGATTCTTAGAATCTATAATAAAATAATACCACCAAACGTGCCATCAACATCAGATTAATGAACACCACAACCTTTAAAAACAACTACCTTCATTTTCTCCAATCTGCCAGACAACATTTTAGTTTCCTGAATAAGGAAGAAGTCGGGTCTATGATCTCGCACCAAATTAAAGAAGAGATAATTCTTGTGAGGATGATTAACCCCCCTAATATTCCATGAGATGATCTTCATTTAACAGGGTAGAGGGATCGAATCCGCATTTCCTGAAGAGTTCTTGGGGCTGCATGGACAATCTCTGCTTTACTTTGTTTATCCATGTTGAACATATTTTTTGGCCTTCCCACCCCTCTTGGTTCAGATCCACAATCCACTCTCTGTCTATTCCGAGCTTTAACTCTAGTTGAGCCCAATGCCAAGCCATTTTTGAAAGACGTAGGGGAGATGCGTTTACGGTTCTGGGGTTTGAGTTCAATAAAAGAATTTGAATCTTCAACCTGTTTCTCAGAAGATTTATTTTCTAATAGCCTAACAATACTTTGATAATTTTGGGAATCTGGGGAACTACACTCCTCCATGTTATGCATAGAACTAGTCTTTAGATTAAGGGATTCACCCATAACCTGAGAGTCAGGATGTCAAGACTCCACTTGAGGAGAAGCACTCTGATCATTTGAATAAGTCAACATATCTACAGGAGGATTCTGGATATTATCATTCAGGGTCACTTTCCCAAATTGATCATCCTAGCTAGAAGACACCTCTCCCTCAGAAGACAAGGTCTACTAGGACTCTCCAGGTGGGACTAGCTGGGATGATTTCTTCTTCCAAACTTTTTTCAAAGGGGATTTCTTCAGACAATCCCTAGCCCAATCACCAACTTTTTTCCAATGAAAACACACAAGGGCATGGATTCATATTCCACTTTCTAAACACATTTCCCCAATTTTGAGTTCAAAGACATTTCCAAGGAAGACCAACAGATTGCTTAATATTGACACATTAACGAGCTTAAATCAATCTTCTTTTAGCCACAATCATGGGATCGATAGATAAGAGCTCACAAAAACAAGTAGCCAAACCTAAAAATATTTCATCATCCCAATATTCCAAGGGTAGGCAAAGGAGGAGAACCCAAATGAAGACTTAATTGCACTCCCAATCTTTAGGATTAAACCCAGGCACCCATTTTTTCAACGCTAAAGATGATTTACCCAACATCCAGGGGCCTCCAGATAAAATAGATCTTACATCCTCATCACAGGTAAAGAAAAAGGAGAAAAAACCATGAGCCATAACAACCACCTCAATCTGACCTTTCCCTTTCCACTTGCAGGCCACCCAAGCCCGAACTGACTCAATATAAGGGCATTGACCAACAAATTTTCCAACCAAAACAAATGCCAAGTTAGCCATGTTTTTATCCATAATAGAGTCCAATATAGAGATGGAAAAGGAATCAGACTCCAGATCTGCACACTGGAAAACAGGGGAAGTCAACTTACCCTTGAGGCGTGAACCAAAAAGTGCCGACCATTTCTTATTGCAAACAGAAGAAGAGGACGCTTCCTTCTTCTTGGAATATTCCATGGGACCCTCCACCGTATGCGAGGCAGATACACTGTCAGGACGACCATCCTTGTTACACGTTGGAACTTGCAGGGTTCCACCATCCCACATCGCATTGCCCCCTCCATCAGATTTTTCCTCTTCCTTCGCATCTCTTGTGAGTCCCTCCACGTGAACTCCATCGAGTCTGCCATTTCTGCAATTTCCCACCCTTGAAGATTTAAATTCTTCGTCAACTCCACCATTTCATGTATTTGATGTTATGTGAAGGAATTGTATATATTTACTATTTCTTTTTCAAAGAATTTGTATAAAATTTAATGTCACGAATAAATTTGCTATTATATATATATATGCTAATGACATGATTGTAATTCTTGTGCATCAATATTTTTGCATGTTTCTATAGCCACAAATAAAAACTGATTAGATTTGTAGATCTAACCAAGACTTTTTAGATGTACCAAAGGTTGGCGATGGTTCTAGAACTAGATTAGGTTGTCAACAAGGGTTTACTCATTAATACCAAGTACTAAGAAATTTCTTTTTCAATGGTTGCCGAGTGTTTAGGTGGTTCTATAAGCTTCAGTAAATGTGGATATACAAAGAGAGGAATGGGAGAATATGAAAGAGGTGGATTGTGATGTTCATCAAGGATTTTATTGAAGTTGCAAACGTTATCTAGGGCACTAATAGGCACATAGAGCATAAAAATAGACAAGCATTAACTTGTGATAAGGAAAAATATATAAAAAATAATTCATTAACTTTAGAGTCAAATTGTTAGATTTAATTAGTTTGTCTTCCAAAATATGATTCATTTGTATTTGCAAGAGTAAAAATATTTTTTATTTATTTATTTTGATTAATATATGTAGATATATTTTATTAAAAAAGAGGTAGAATTTTCACAATAAAATCAACCTTACATATTCACAATTCAATTGTATTAGATTTTGATTAACAAAATAATATAATAATTTATGATATGAGATTTCCACAATCAGTGCTGTATTCTCTTGATTTTTTGTGGATTCGATTGTGTATGTATTTTTAATCATCAGGAAAAATACATACACAATTGATTCTAGAAAAAAATCAAGAGAATATAATAATTTTTCACTTTTGTCTTATAAATAAAATATAAATTATTATAGAGTATTTGACCATTAAACTGTCTAAATAAAATGCTAATATAACAACTACACAAATTTTAAAATCATGCTATTATCAGAACATAAGAAAGAGAACTACTTTGTAGTCGTCCACAAATTATCCCCAAACACTAGCTGAAAATCTGTGTGTACCCATTTCTCCATCTCCAACAGCTTCCATCCAATATGTCCATTTATATGCTGGCAACCTGCATATGGGACACTGATTTTCCCTCTTCAACCATTCTTCAATGCATTCCCTGTGAAATATGTGGCGTTCATGGCAACGCAACTGGCATGCTGCTTCTACCACTTCATAATTGAATAAACAAATTGGACAATCAGCAATTTCATTAATATGATTCTCTGAAATGTTTATGGTGGGCAGTCCTTCTACCATTTGTCTTATCTCTCTCTCCCTCTGTCTCTCTACTCTTTCTTTCAGATCGCTTGACGAGATTCCCGCAATCATATCTTCTACCATGTACAAATTAAGATCGATCTCTATGATTTGATCACGGAATAAGTCGCATTCAGGCATGGGAATCTCCCACATGCATCTCTCCATTTCGACTTCAGAAGCGTCAAACTCCTGCTGTAATGAACCAAGAACAATCTTAAACCGGTTAAGATGACATGCGAAGTTATAAGCTTGATTTTGTGGGTCTGCTTCGTACGCTGTTCTCTCTCTAATCAGATCACTTTTCAATGCACAAACACGAGCGTTCAGGTCTGTTAAACAGTGCCCGTAAAGATCCAGCTCAACTATGCTGTCATAAATGCTGTAATCTGCTTCTCCTTGATGGGCCATTTTCTTAACTGAATTGCAGATTTGAAACTTCAAATAGTTGAGTAATAATTGATGCTCGCTCTCCTTCATGTATATCATATCATAGCAATAAATTAAAGAGTTAGAGAATGCGGCAACATCTTAGGTTTTAAGATATTTAATAACCAGCACACCTAAGTATATATAAAGTATGTCAGTAATTAAAATTAAATGTAATTGTAAATAAATATTTAATCTAATGTAATTAAATTATTATTTTTTAAATATCATTTACATAAATGTTCAAATGAAGCAAGGTTAAATACATTGACTCTTTGTATTCCCAAACAAATATATTGTATTCAAATAAATTCAAACATAGAGGTCGAAAATCAGATTCACATTAACTCTAATTAAATACAAACCTTTATTAAATCCAAATTTCTAATTAAACCCAAACCCTAATCATAAATTAACAATAATCTTAATTGAACTATTTTTTTCTTCTTGTATCTTACCTGAATTAAATGTTAACCCTAGACCACAATTTACCATTTAAACTAATTGAACTATAGATTTTACTATATCATAATAAAATGATCCTTATTAAACCCCAACTCAAAAATCTCCAAATTCTTATATTATCATACTTGATGAATGCAACAAACCTAAATTCAAAATCAGCTGAGTATTACGCAGCCTCCTTAGTGCTTTCAGCGGACACTGAAATTTACAGGTTAGAGCCAGAATGGAAGTTTTTGGGATAGAATGCCAGAAATAAATGTGGTCTTTAGGATTTGTTGAGAAGGCTTCAGAAAATTCCAAGCGAAAGCCAAATTCCACAACGTTTGCCAGAAATGTGTTCTAATGGGGTACAGTGGACTATAGAGGTTGCAGGTCAGGCAGAGCATGCACTAAATGAAATCTTAAAGTAAATATTAATGGCAGATGAAAATTATTGTTTGCCCTTTTGGCAACATTCCCCCTGTCTATGGATTGGAAGCATTTTTTTTTTTTTGAAATGCAATGATTGCAGGATTAGCAGAAAAAGGGTTAGTCTAAAAGGATTTAAAATTTTCTAGGCTGGGATCTTATGAATGGTTTAAGATTCTATTTTTCAGAACAAAATAAACAGATATAAAACCTAAACCCTCACCATTGTGGCTATTATCGTGGGCTGTGATGAAAAGGGAGCTCTGAACACCATAAATAAATTGGACAATCAACTTAGTAGACATTCATGTAGAAATGTGGTAACATTGACAGAGCGTTAGAATTGTTTAACATAATAACATATTCTAAAAATTCATGTTGAAATGTAATAACATTGAGAAGGTGCTAGAGTTGTTTAACATAATTTACATATTCTAAACAGGTAATAAAGCATCATTAAAGAATGAAGATAAGGGTTTAGAAACATACAGAGCATGCAGGTAACGATCAGTAGCATGCTCTGAGAGCCTCCATATCTCACCCCCTTCGACTACTTTAGTAGAATACAATTTATAGCTGTCTTATTGCTGGTTTACCAGAACTCTTCGGCTACTTCTGCCTTGCCTCCTCGCCTTCCTCTCCTTATAAATAAAGAAAATAAAATTGATTGTAACCATATTTATCTGTCACAATCTCTATGAATCTGTCAAAACATTTTTATTTTTTTTAAACCAAAAAGTTATAAGAGTATCTGGACTATATCTCTGCCTCCGTCCGATTCTTTCACATTCTGTCAATTAGATATATCTAGTTCCATCATTAGCAAGCAACGCTCTTCTAGTTTATATATATTAATATTATATATAAAATACATGAAGAGATATCTTTTTCTAGGTCTCTATTTTTTATCAATTTTATACCAAGACACCTTGAAAAGGATATCTTTAGAGACATTTCATATATAATATTAATATATAGAAGCTAGTAGTAGTCATGACATAACATGGAAAATATTATTAGATAAATTAATATGTGATTATAGTATTGTATTATTAAATATAATTATATTAATATATAATAATACTATTATATTTATAATTATTATAATTATATTCCTAATCATTATTTGGGTTAGGGTTTAGGGTTAGAATTAGGATTCTAATTTGTTATTAAGGTTAGATTAGGGATAGGTTTTAAGTTAAGGTTAGGTTTAATTTCTAGGGTTAGTGTTAGGTTTATGGTTGCAGTTAGGGCTAAGGATTATTTCTAAGGTTAGCGGCTAGGGTTAGAATTAGGGTAAGGGTTGTGATTATGATTAGAGTTAGGGTTTATGATTATGGTAAGGCTTATGGTTAGGTTTATGGTTTATATCGTGGTTGGGATTAGGGTTAGAATCATGGTTAGGTTGAGGGTTTAGGGTTATGGTTAGGATTATGGCTAGGATTAGGATTTACATAATCGTTAGGGTAAGGGTTAGGATTATGGTTAGGGTTACTATTTACATAAAGGTTATTGTTAGGGTAGGATTAGGATTTACATAATTTTTAGGGTTAGGATTATGGTTTGGGTTTACATCATGCTTAGGGTTATATTATGATTAAAATTATTATGGTTATGATTCAGATTATAGTTATAGTTAGGATTAGGATTATTATTAGGGTTAAGGTTAAGATTAATGATTAGGGTTAGGTTAATGGCTATATGGTTATGGTTAAGGTTTACACCATGGTTAGGATTAGGGTTTGCATCATGGTTATGCTTAGGGTTAGGATTAGCATTCTATTAGGGTTTACATCATGGTTGAATGTAGTGTCGGGTTTAGGGTTAGGGTTAAGTTTTAGAGTTGGGGCTTAGGATAATGGTTAGGGTTAGGGCCAGGGTTATGGTTTTGGTTAATATTTCAAGGTTAGGATTAGTATTATGGTTAAGGTTTACATCATGTTAGGGGTATTTTTAGGTTTAGGGTTAAGGTTTAAGTTTGTTTAGAGTTAAGCTTCTAATTCAATTCGGTTTTAGGGTTTAATCAATGTTATTGTTAGCATTAAATTTGGTTTCAAGGTTATGGTTGGGATTGGGGTTAGGGTGAGGATTATGGTTGGGCTTAGGGTTTAGGGTTATTGTTATGATTATGACTAGGCTTAGCAAGGTTGGTTAAGATTATGGTTAGGGTTAGGGTTTACATCATGGTTAGGGGTAGTGTTAGGGGCGGAGATAGTGTTAAGGGTTAGGGTTAGGATTTAAATTATGCTTGAGGTTAGGATTAAATGGCTAGGGTTAACATTTAGATTATAGTTGGGATTAGGTTTTAGGGTTATGGTTCGAATTATGGCCAGGGTTAGGGTTAGCATTATGGTTAGGGTTAGAATTATGGTTAGGGTTTACATAATGGTTAGGTTAGGGTTTAGCATTATTGTTAGGATTACTGTTTACATCATGGTAAGGGTTAGGCTAAGAGTTATGGTTATATTTTGGGCTAAGGATTAGGATTAGGATTAAAATCTTGGTTAGTGTTAAAATCATAATTAGGTTTATGATTATGGTTAAGGTAAAAAATTAGGGTTCAATTTCAAGTTGGTTTACAATTAAGTGTATGGTTAGTTTGATTTAGAGTTAAGCTTAGTATTTTGGTTCAATTTGGTATTTATAGTTATGTCTTTTAGTTTTCAATTGAAAAAAGGTTAATATTGGTCAATTTATTAGTTTTTAGTTTAATTATTTTACTTAGTGTTTCTATTCGTTATATTTGACATAGATGTTATTCTATACTTAGACTAGATTTCTATACTTCATTTATTTAATTAAAATGATTCGTTTCAATAATATATCTGTTATTTTTATTTTCTTTCAAAAAATTATCAAAAACTATTAAAATTATTAATATATCAAAATTTAATTAATTAAACGAACAATTCATATATTTATAATAACATTAATCATATAAAAGATGCACTACATTGACAACTTTTGTTAGTCTAGTAAATTAAAAAAAAATTAACTTATTTTTATGTATTTTATAGACGGTCAAAGTTATTCCAATATATAACCAATATTTATGTACTAATATTGAATCAAATGATTAAATCAAATAGATGGCTACATATTTGAAGGTCAACCATCTCAATCTTTGAAAAATTTAGATCAAATATCTTTTTTCATCTATCATTTTTTAAAACAGTAAAAAAATTCAATCAACCTTTTAAAGGGATGCAAATTATGTGTAGATGTTTAAAATCAACTACCTATACAATATTAAAAATCATTGTAAAAAATACATTCCCAATTTGATCATGTACTTTATTAATTATTTAATTTAAGAAAAGATGAATTTGATTTAGTTTTAGAGTTAGAATTCAATTTCGTTTTCTATTAATGTGACAAATAATAATTTGCTTAAGTGTTAGGATTCAAATTGGTTTAGGGCACTTAAGGTTAAATTTTGTTTAGGGTTAAAAAGTTAAAATATTCAATAATTTGCCAGTTTTCAATTTTATGATTATATATAATGTTAATCAAGTTTAATAGGTTATATTTATCAGATTGATAAACTAAAAAATTAACTCCATTGTATGTAGTGCTTTTCATATTTGAGAGACATAGATGTTCTTCTATGCTTAGTTTAGTTTTCCATGGTGCATGATTCCTTTCAAAAATATATCTATAATATTTTTATTTTCTTTCAAAATAATTAAAATGAATATATTAATATATTAAACTTTAAATTAATTAAAAAACAAATAATAGATTTTATACTAATATTGAATTTAGAAACATTTAAAATTTAAGAACATAATTTTTTTTATCTATCTAAATTGAAAATTAAAAACTAATATTTTATTTTTCAACTATTTGTGTATACATATAGCTTTGATTTTTTGAATTAGAAACATTATATTTTTATGTTTTAAATTTAAAAATATTAAAAATTTGTTTCTAAATTGAAAAAATTAATAATGTTTTTTACTTTCTTATCTAATCTTTTTGTTTATAATATTATTCTTTAAAATTTCATAACTTTTATTTATTTATTTATAATTATATTTGAGAAAGATTTAAAGAGAGATAGCCTAAATATATCTTAAGGAAATATATGTTAATTAAATTTGATAATATTTAACATTTAAAAATATAAATAAACCACAACTATTATATTAAAATGCACTTACAATATTGTTTTTTTAATTTCATCAAAGATTAACACTTAGAAGAAATATTAATTATTGCAAAATTGAAAATACTAAGTAATCTAATCTAAAATATTCTTTTATTAATAAATAATTTCATATCCTCTTCTTAAATAGGAGAAAAAATAAAATAAATTGTAATTTACAACCTTTACCAATATGTAATATTCATGCATTAAAAAATAACGATGATTGTAGTTTTTGATTAAGTGAAAAATAGGTTTTCAATGGACCCTGAAACCCATTACAACATTACATAATAAGATTGAACCTTATAGACCCACATAGATAGAACATAAAAACAAAGATAAAACAACTAGCAAAAAGCCAGTGAAGGATCAAAACCAGCAAAAGGATAGCACACAGGCGCACAGGGGACAACAAAGGACCTGCCAAGAAATAGAACTAAGTAAAAAATTTAAGGATCTCCAAAACTTCCAGCTCTAGCTATTCCATAGAGGTAGATGCACTCTTAATTTCTTCGATCTCCTTATTAGCATGTAGTGCCTTCTTCCTGGTACTTGCACATGTTCTCTTATGTGGGCCAACATAAGTATCTTCAGCGCTCATATCTTTGTCTTCCATAACTTCAACAATAGGTTTCTCCTGGTTGACCTGCTCCAACTTGGCGATCAGTATCTTTAGGTGTTCAGCAGAGCCCTTGAGGATTTATAACTTTGCTCCCTAATTTTCTTGAGGGTACCCTCAAAACTGGAAACCCTCCTCTCTAGATCTTTAAAACTAGCCTCCACAATTTTAAAATTGGAGCCATAAGAATTAGTAATGGATTCAGCATCACTAACCACTTTTGTCAACTCCCTCAAATTATTAGGGCAACAGTTAAGCTTACCAGTGCTCATGGGTTCAATAATTTCAATCTTGTTGGAGGAAGTACTTTACTTGGCTTTTATGTCCTTGACCTTAGGAAAGACCAATTTCATTAACTCAAGTAGAAATCTAGTGCTCCATCCTTGGCAGTTTGTATCACATTGATAATAGGATCTTTGTTGTCATTGTTTAGGTCAGTAAACATAGTCTCTTGTCTAGGAGTTTCCAAATCAACAACATGGATTTTGTCATTTATAGAAGAGAAACCCTCACCTATCACATCCTTAAGCATACTATCAACATGTGAAACAAGGTTGTTAGAAGCTAAAGGAGGGGACAAAGATTTGGAATTGCCCACATCATCCCCCGGGCTTGTGGCAGAGATAGAGGGCATAATATTTGTCTTCTTCTTTGGACGAGAGGCAACCCACTCATCCTCATTCTCTGTCTCCATACCCTCATTGTCATCATCTTCTTCCTCATACTAGCTCTCCTCTTGATTCTTCTTGCTCCTACTCTTAGTCACTTTCCCCCAATTCTTCTTGGAAGACCCAACAATAATTTCTTTGCCTTTAACTTTGCCAGTATTCTTAACAGTGGTAGTCATATTTGTATCCTCTTCTAATTTCGTATCAGACCCCCCTTCCTCCACATCATCTGAATCATGAATGTCCTCTTCTGAGGTAGAATGATCAGAAATGGTTTGTTGTATGGAAGTGGATTTGACATAATCATACAATAACACCATTAAACCTTAATGGAGAGAAGGGTTACTATTCGGATTATCCCTAACATCCTTAATACTGATATTCAAAGAACATAGAAGATAGAAATGAATGAATACCTTATCTTTATTATTAAAATGATTCAACAACACAAAATGATACTCGTAGACCCAAGTAAACCTCCCCTCTAGAGTAATGTATTGCATAATTACAAATAAAACCCACCTCCAGATCTTCTTTATCACCTTGGGAGAGTAGTGGGTCTTACTTCCCTTGACCAATTTGGCCTTTGTAGCCTCCTCTTTCACAAAGATCTTGATGTCAGAGTCATTGAGTTTTTCAATCTCTATAAAACTTCCTACCATCAAGGGGGAGACCAGCAATATCAACAATAACACCATCGTCGATATTCATCTTCCTTCCGCAAATAGTAATCCTGTTGTCCTTCAAAAAGTTCTTTAAATATTTTGGTAATGGAGGGGTTTTGGCCTTGCAAACACTCCGTGAAGTGAGTCATATTACCAGCATCCAAAATATCCCACACCTCAGGCTTTTGATTCCATTCATCATAATATAAGGGCTCCATTCTCTTCCTCTTTCCTCCCATCACACCTCCAACAACACTGTTCAAAACCTCCTCGATATCCAGAAAAAACAATAGAGCTAAACCCAAGATGAAGTATGATCTATTAAATTTAGGAACCCCAAGGCTAAAAGCAACAAGAAAAACTCAGAAAGCATGCAGGGTCATTTCAGAATTAATCTCTGATCTGTAAATAGAATGACACCCTTCACAAATAATAATAATAACTTTATTCATTGGAGTGTACATTATAATCATCAATAAGAAGTCCCACTTTCCCATAAATCCTATCATAATTAAGGATGGCACATGCTTCATGGGGAAGATCTAGCGCACCATGCCAATGAATTGGTTGATCATATTGCACCACCAGATTACCAATCTAGTCCACCATACGGTTAGCTTCTCTATAGCCATGAGATATAAAGAATTGCTCAAAGTAGTTAATTATATCTTTGGCTAAAGTTATGATATTGTTGATTTTCCAAGAAACGGGGTTAAGACCCTTAAGGCATTTATTATATTATTAGAGTCCCCTTCAATCCATACTTTTTAATATCCTATCTTTTTAGCTAGAAGAAGGGATTGAAGAGAAACTATAGGCTCGGCTAAGTGATTAGTCTAACATCTCAAAGGTAGCACCACCACCATAATACATTGGCCAAATTCATTTCTTATCACTCCCCCATGCCCAACTGACCCATGGTTACCCTTGGATGCCCAATCAAAGTTGATTTTAACCCATTCATTTGACATAAAGTTTCACTTAAAATTTTCCCTATTATCTTTCTTGTGGACCAAAGCTGAAGTAGCTGAGATTTTCTAGGTTTTGAAAATGGATTTATCACCTTCATTTCTAGGAGGATGAATATTTCCATCACCATTCAAATTCTCCATAATAGTTCTCCTGATTTTAGCGAAAACCACTTTTGAGGGAGACATAGTCTCTAAAAATTCTATTGTTCCTCTCTTTCCAGATTCACCATAAAACATAGGTTAAAAAAAAATCCAACAACATCTTGATGGATTTTTTGGAAGAATAACACGTCCTTTCTCTAAAGCAATCTTCAATAGAAGAGGGGAAAACCCAACTCAAATTCCACATCTACAAGATTTGGGACCAAATTTGGGAGGAATAGGCACAATGGATCTAAATGTAGTTAACTGATTCTTCTTGACTCAGACTAAGATAACACCTATTAAGATAGTAAAATCCCCTTTGGTATAAATTGTCAGTGGTAAGAATATTATTTTGCAGAATAATCCAAAAAATATATTTACTTTAGGGATAAGACCCTAGATCCAAGCTTTAGACTAGCAAGAGGGCAGCTCCTAGGAACGAGACAACATAAAGACAATAGAAGCCATCAAAAAACTATGTGAAGGGGCACTAGCCTAGATAATTCTATCTTCAGAGTCCAAGATAAGCACAATAGAGTAGAGAATCTTCATCAAAGGATTAAGTCGAAGATCGATGTTATTCAAATTTATCCATTGATTGGAATGTCGATAATGAGAAACCATAATATCAAACCTCTCTTTACAGATTTTCATGAAAGGAGAGAAAACATCATGGACACTAAGACGGGTAACCATTATCCAAATATCATTCCAGAATTTTATGTTTCTGCCATTTCCAATAGATCAGGCCTTTCCTATACTCGCAGTCTACTTAGCTTGAACTATGCTATTCCAAATCATAGAACCTATGGGAGTTTCAAAGGAAGATAGAAACTAAACAAAAGATGACTTCGAGTGCAAATATTTGTTCGTCCAGATTGAGTTTCACAAACCATTCTCACCTTACATCCTCTAGACATGTTTAGCGAGGAGAGATTTATTGAGAGTTTTTATGCTTCTAAGACTGAGGCCTCCCATACATTTTAGCCTACAAACATTTTCCTAGGCAATGAGAGAAACTCGTTTTCTCTCCTCCACACCTGACCACAAGAAATATTTTTGAATTTTTTCAATAGCTTTAGAAAATTTAGCTAGAATTATAAATAGACTTAAAGCATAAGCCAACATATTCTGAAGGGAGGACTTCAAAAGTTGAACTTTCCCATCTTATCTTAAAAGAGTGCCTTTCTACCTAGTGAGCTTCTTGTGGAATCTATCCACCAAGTTATTCCAAAATGAATCAAGAGGTTTACTACATATGGGGAGGCCCAAATAAATTGAAGGAAGCAGGATGACCAGGAAACCCAAAAATTTTTCTATACAAATTTGTCTGTCTTCATGGGTGTTGATAAAGAATAGAGAGCTCTTAGCCCAATTAATAAGTTGGCCTAAGGCTTGACTATAGCTATTCAAGGTAGATTTAGGAGTCCTTACTTCTTTGATTGAGGAGGAGCCTAAAAGGATTATATCATCAACAAATTGTTGTTGAGTACAAACCAAATTAGTAGAGGATGGGCTGACCCCATTAATATGACCTTCAGAGACAAGTTTGCTAATGTACCTTCCCAGACATGTAGCCGAAATAATAAAAAATAATAGGGGAAATAGGGTCCCCTTGTCTTATACCCTTGGACAGTCTGAAGAAGGGAGTTGGAGAACCATTTGACAATAATCGAGAGAAAAGGAGTAGAGATTAGTTGATAAATAAGGTGAAAAACTAATGCAGGAACATCCTTGGTCGATGAGCAATCTTGCATCAACCAAAAATATTTCCTTTTAGTTTTGTTCTTGTTTAATTCTCTGTGCAGTTTTTTGTGTTCTTACCAGTTGGTAGCACTAGTTTCTTGTTCTTCGTGGAAGATCTTATTTTCAGTTTCCAAGCTGGTTCATGTTCTTAATTCTATATTTCCATTTTATTTGGGTTCTTTTCCAGTCAATTATATTGTTATGCTTGACCATTTTTGGGTTCCGAGACAATCCTTGTGCTTACTGGTTGATTTTCTTTCATTACTGGCTTGATTCTTGCAATATGGATCTATTTTGGGTCTTGTCTGGTGTTCTTTGGTGTGTGGCCAACCTTCTTACTAAACCACACCTCTTGGTTGTTATTTTTGGGAAAGATTTATTTAATTCTTAGGGCCAACCTAATTATACATTTCATTTTCATGTATTGGTAAATATAATCTTTTGAGTTTGACCCAGATATGTTTTGGTGGGTATAAATATGATGTTATGTAATCATTTGTAGGGCAAAAAAAGTAGAATTGAGAATAAGGATTGAGATTCACATTTTGTGATCTAGTTGATTCTTAGAGTCTCGGATTTGATTTTATCTAGCTGATAGCCTGCATCTAATTGGTTAATTGCGGGATATTCTTTGATGATTATATGATGATTGCCGGATGATTTTCAGAAGTTCTAAGGAATTAATATGATCTATTTATGTAATCTTCTTATGTTTTGTTGTTTCTTTTGTTGTGTTGCTATTGCTGCATAAGCTGGTTGATTCTCTTTGAGGGCTTTATCAATTATGGTTGTGTTAAGTGGCATCAGAGATAATTATGGACTAGCTGGTGGAAGAATTGTTTCTAAACATGGAGGCATTCCATTGGGTGGACAGATCACCAATTGGAGGTAGGCTATGTGTGTGTGCAATAGATCACCAAGGGGAGGAAATTGAAATTGCTAGTTAGATCACTAAGTTGAGGCAGTTCACCAGAGTGGAAGAGGAGATGTCACCTAGAAGGACAAACCCCTAGAGGGTAGAGCGGATGATGGAAGAATTCAAGAACAAAGTGGAATGAAATCTGAAATGCTTTGGCTGGATTGTGTAGAAACCCTGATTCTACAGATGAATATGGGGAAGCCAATGAAGAGATTGAGGAAGCTAAAAGAATGGAAGAAGAAAGAGAGGAAATATTCCCTAGAGCAGTGGTGCAAGCAAGTAAAGTTCATAAAGTTGAAGGTTCCAACTTTTTTGGAACGCTGAACCCAAAGGATCTGATTGATTGGATCAAAGAGTTGGAGGATTACTTCAAGTTTGAGGATGTCAAGGACCTGTAGAGAGTTTGGTTGGAATAGACTAAGTTGAAAGGGAATACCGCCTTGTGGTAGAAAGAATTGCAGAAAGTCAGAGTGGAGAATGGTTAATTAAAGATCACCTGGTGGAGATAGTTGGTTGCAAGATTGAAGGCTAGGTTCATACTGGGAAACTATGAACTAGAATTGTTCAAGAAGTTGTAGAACCTGAAACAGGCTTACTTTTAACATTCAATATGAGATGAGTATGTTGAAGGTTTCCACAGCTGAAAAATCTTACCAGTATGCTTTGAAGGCTTAGGAGAAGATGAGGAGAAGACAACTGAATATAGGGAAGGAGAAATTCAAAGGACATATAAGTGATAGTATGAAGAAACTGGTTGAGGAAGATGAATCAAAACCTGAGTGGAGTAAAGAACTGGAGAAAAAAGTACATAGGGGAGCCACTAGTAGTACCAGAAGTAATTTTATTGGCATATGGTACAAGTGTGAAGAAACCAAACATGGATTCCATTAATGTAATTAGGTTATGGCAAGAAGTTGTGTAGCAAATGAGAAACCAGAAGGTGAAGGTACCGAATCTGACTGTGCACCATAGAAAGGAGAATCCCTTATGTTCAGAAGAAAGGAGACTAGATCTACTCAGAGGAAGAGTCTTTTATGGACTATGTGTAAATTAGGTGGTAAATATTGCAAGGTTATTGTAGATAGTGAAAGTAATGATAATTTGGTATCTGAGGAGGTGGTTGTAAAACCTGGATTGAAGAGGCTTGAGAATCCTTTTCCTTATGAGGTGAGTTGGTTACGAGATGATCAAAATATAGAGATAAAGGAATAGTATTTGGTGAATTTTAATATCGGTCCTTTCATAGATAAAGTTTTGTGTGATGTTGTATCTATGAGTGCTTGTCATGTCTAATTGGGAAAACCTTAGCAGTATGATAGAGGAGCTATTTATAACTATAGAAGAAACCTAGTTCACATTGATTTCTTTGAAGGAGAAAGAGAAGGAGGTGAAGGATTCAAGTCCTAAGAAAAGTTGCATTACAGAGAAACCAGTGGTAGAGGTTATACCAGAAGGTTTACAGAAAGATCTGATAGAACTGGTTACAAAGGTTACACCATAGGGTTTGAAGAAAGATTTGAGAGAACCAATGGTAGAGGTAATATTTGAGGGTGACATGAGTTTGCAGAAGGATCTGATAGTTGATCCTAATTGACAGATGGAACTAGTTGACAAGGAGCTTATGATGACAAACTGAATGAAGTCTTATGGCAGAAACAAATCAGAGTTGTAGAAGAAAGAATGCAGTACATAGAGACAATGTGAAGATCTAAAGCACTTGAAGAGAAATAAAGAGAGTCAGAGGTTAGAGAAGCCAATTGAGGCATTGAAGGAGCTAAAGAAGAGGTTGGCAGAGAAAGAAGATGTTTGGATCAGAAATGGGCATGGGGTCTTTATTTTGAATCCTTTTAGATGTTCATGAGTTTCCTCTCATGAAAATATTTTTCTACCTGGGTTGTCTGATGTAGGAGCATCCCCGATCAATGAGAAATCTTGCATCAACCAAAAATATTTCCTTTTAGTTTTGTTCTTGTTAAGTTCTTTCTGCAGTTTTATGTGATCTTACCTGTTGGTACTAATAGTTACTTGTTCTTTGTGGAAGATCTTATTTTTGGTTTCTACGCTAGTTCATGTGCTTAATTCTAGATTTCCCATTCATTTGGGTTCTTTTGTGGTCAGTTATCACTTCCATTTGACTATTTCTGGGTTCCAAGATAGTTCTTGTGCTTACCAGTTGATTTTCCTTCAATATTGACGCAATTCTTGGCATGTGGATCTATTTCGAGTCTTTTCCAATGTTCTTTGGCATGTGGTCAACCTTCCTGCTGAATCGAACCTCTTCGTTGTTATTTTCTGGAAATATTTATTTAATTCTTAGGGCTGACTAATTACATGTTTCATTTTCTTGCATTGGTAAACATAATCTTATGAGGCCGACCCAAATATGTTCCAGTGTGTATAAATATGATGTTATGTAATCATTGTTGGTATAACAGATGGTGTTGGCACAACCGGTTCATCAGATTAGTATGGTCATTGATGACTAACACTTACTGGTGAATAAGGCCAAGCTCTTAGGCAAGTAAACCTCAATTGTTTACTCATGGCTACAAACAATATGGAGGATTCAGTGCTTCCCAAATACGCATTATTGACATGCCGAAGCAATATTAGTGATAGAAGACTAATCAATTGAATGATAATCAGAGTAGCTGACCGGTCAGTCAAGCATCTGATAGATGTTGAGATTAGTTTCTTAAACTGACAGTTGAAATGATGATGTGGTCACAAGAGGTGACTCAGATTGCAGTTTATTAGTCTTATGCATGACTAAAATACTTTGGACATATAGGTGATTAGTCTAATTGATGATCTATGACCAGTGGAAAAAGGTGAAGAGTTACACTAGTGATATAAGTTGAAGGATGATATCCACTGAGAATCTCCAAGCAATGACCAGTAAACTAGATGTGATGACCAAAGGTGAGTCAGTCATGGCGAGATATCATAAAAAAAGCAGATAGTGAAGTCTACAGTAGTTAACAACTAGTTAAGGTGAGATTTGTGCATATTTTTTGGTTCACATTAAAAAGACAAAAATTGACCCAGAGGTTGCTAAAATTATGAGTTACAGAGGCAGTTAAGGATGAGTCACTAACGAGATTGATGGAGACCCTATAGAGAGAGTGCGGGAAGATTTGGAAATTTTTGAAACTTTCCAAATCTACTGAGTTTTGTATAAAGGTATTTTGGTGAAAACCAAAAAGATTGATCATTAAAATTGCATAATGCAATTCTTAGGAGAATCAATCCAGCAAGGTGAGAAGAGGGAAGAACTATTAAGTGAAAAGGAGAGTGCTGAAGAGAGTGTGCAGAGCTCAAATAGTGTGAAGAGAAAAGAAAGAGTGCACAACACTAGTAGAGTGCAAAGCAAGTGTGATGCAAAACATTGGTAGAGTGCAGAGCAAGTGTAACTGATGGACAAACCAAAGAGCTTCATTTGAATCTGATTAAGCTAAGAGTAGTTATTACATCATATCATTCTCTCTATTGTTTTCTAATAACTACAATAGTATAATCCCTTAAGCGAGTGGACTTAATAGGTCCCTTTGTAAAATCCCTTAACTGGGTGACACCTAACAATATCTTTGTAATCTCCTATCAGGGATGGATGGCTCCTCACCGGGCGTACTCTAGAAGAGTGCACATTTTGTGATTTTCTACTCACATCGTGGTTCTCTCCCATTTGGGTTTCCATGTGATAAATCTTGGTAATCATGAGTGTTTCATTCTTTGTGTGCATGCTTCGTATTAATGCCACTTACTGATAAGTGTTAAGTTTGAATAAATTTTTTGATCAAGGTTAACTCTATAAAAATTGGTATAGTGTCGATTCACCCCTCCCCTCTCAGCACTAGTTGGGATCAATAATTGGTATCAAAGCGCTGAACTTTATATTCAGAAGATATTAGTAGCTGAAGGAAAGATCGAAGATGATGTGAAAGGAGGATTATATATTATAATGTGTTAGAATGAGGCTCTACCTAAGAACCTTAGGAGATTAATACTGGAATCATGTAATCATAGAGTATAATGAACCAAAGGGGTTCTCACTGCAGATCAGATCAGATCAAAGAGAAGTAAGATAACATTGCAACTATGGATTTGATTGCTAGTATTCTATCCAATAATGAGTATGTTGAGCTTCAAGATCTAAAAATAGCCTATGAGATGTGGAATAAGATAAAGAGTGTTTATGGAGGAGGTCCTCATGTACAAAAGGCTAAGGTGAGTAGTCTAAGAGACAAATTTGATGAGATGAGGATGCAAGAAGGAGAAAATATAGAACAATGCAAAAAAAGAATAAACAATGTGGTAAATTCCATCAAAAGTGCTGGAGGAAAACTTGAATAAGATGATGTGGTTGGTAAAATATTGAAAAAAATATGTAATAGGGGTTACACTTGACTCCCTGATTGATAAGTTGATTGCCTTTGAATTGAGCAACTATGATAATAGTATGCCTAAGATTGATGTTGCCTTCAAATCTTCCATGACACTTGCACCAACAATAAGAAGAAAAGAAATTGGATTTAGTTCTACTGCAAGAACCGGTCATTCTCATGAACATGACAACTTGTTATCTGAAGAACAAGAACAAGATGAGCTTGAAGCCCTAATAGCAAGAAGGCTGCCAAGAGGAAAAGGGAAGTACAGAGCTAAAATACCCCTGAAATGTTTCTCATGCAATACTAGATGTCCTAACAATGATAGGAAGGATAACTTTAGAAGATACAAAAAGAAGAGCAAAGAATACTATCTTGCAGAAGCGGGAGTTACTGATAAAGAATTAGAAGGATCTGATGGAGAAGGGATTGCATTTGTACTGGTAAAGGATGATAGCACAGAGAAAAGTTATATGGCACTGATTCCAGTTCTAACTGGTGTGGAGATTGGGTAATTTACAATGGTTGCACTCGAAACATGACTGGTGATAGGAAAAAATTCCTCAACATGGAGGACTATGATGGAGGACTGGTGAGATTTGGCAATGATGCCTGACATCATGAAACTTGATAATGCTATGTGTAAAGATTGTTCGCTAGGAAAGTTGAGTGGATCTAGTTTCAGCAACAAATCTTATTCATATGAGAATGTGCTGGACCTAGAGCATATAGATTTGTGTTGTCCTATGAGAACTAAGAGCTTCTATGGGTACCGATACTTCATGTTGTTTGTAGATGATTTCTTAGTAATGATGTGGGTTGTATTATTGAAAGAAAAATTTGAAGCTTTCATATGTTCAAGGTCTTCAAGGCTCAAGTGGAGAGAGGAACCGGTAAGACTATAAAATGTTTGAGATTAGATAGAGGAGGAGAGTTCACCTCTCAAGAGTTCATAAATTATAGTGAAGAACGGGGGTTATGAGGCAGATGTCTACACCTAGAACACCTCAACAGAATCGAGTTGCTGAAAGAAGAAACAAAACTCTAATTGATTGTGCAAGGACTCTGATATACAGAAGGCTATTCCACATTTCTTCTGGAGAGAAGAAGTGAGTATTGTTATGTATTCTTTGAACCAGATTCAGGTGAAGAATTTGACAAATAAGACTCCTTATGAATTATGGTGTGGATACTCACCCAATGTGAGTTACTTCAAGGTATTTGGAAGTAGGTTCTACATCTAGAGGGATGAGTACTCTGGAAAGTTCGATCCTAAGAGTGATGAAGGAACCTTCTTAGGTTACTCCAAAAAGAGTAAATCATACCGGTGTTTGAACAAAAGGATTGGTAAGATTGTGAAGAGTGAAAATATCAGAGTAGATGAGTTCTTTGAGAAAAATGAATAGGGCAACAAGAGTGAACCAGAGGACTATCAAGGATTTTTATACACTATATCGGTCAAAGCTACTACAAAAAATTCTAATGTAGCTGCAAATGAGGAAACATGTGAATTAGACCCTGCACAACTAGTAGAAGACGCTCTAAGAAAAGAACCGGTACAACCAAGGTATGTCAGGAACAATCATCCTCCTAACAATATTATTGGTGACAAAAATGTAGGAGTATTGACTAGAAGAAAATAAAGGGAGAGTACTTCTTTGCTCTCTAAAATTGAGCCCAAAACAATAAACGAGGCTCTAAAAGATGAAGACTGGATCAAAGCTATGGAGGAAGAACTAGAGTATATTGAGAAAAATGAAACTTGGATCCTTGTGCCTAGACCAGACAAAACAAATGTAATAGCCACCAAGTGGGCATTTAGAAAGAAAATCGATGAAATCGGTCAAGTAGTAAGAAACAAAGCAAGGTTCGTCTACAATGGGTATGCATAGGAAGAAGGTTTGGACTATGGAGAGACCTTTGCACCAATGGCCAGACTGGAAGGAGTCAGAATCTTGCTTTCTTATGCTGCCTACAGGAAGTTCAAGGTCTACCAAGTGGATGTCAAATTGACATTCTTGAATGGTGTTCTAGAGGAAGAAGTTTACATTGAGCAATCGGAAGGGTTTTCTTTAGAAGATGGAAGAGACATGGTATGTAAGCTGGAAAAGGCTCTGTATGGGCTAAAACAAACACCAAGAGCTTGGTATGAGAGGCTACACTCATACATGATAATTATAGGGTTCATGAGAACCAGTGACAATAGTAACTTGTATCTGAAGACTGGACAAGAAGGAAAACATTTGATTGCAAATATTTTTATAGATGACATAATCTTTGGAGGAGATGATGAAATGAGCAGAGGTTTTGCAAAAGAAATCAAGAAATAATTTGAAATGTCCATGATTGGTGAAATAAAATTCTTCATTAGTCTGCAATTATCTCAGTAAAAGAAGGGTATATTCATTAGCCATACCAAATACATAAGGGAAATATTGAAGACTTTTGGAATGGAAGATTCCAAACCTATTGGAACCTTGATGGTTATAGGCTGCAAGCTCTCCAAAAATGATGAGGCTAATTAAGTGAATGAGATACTTTATCGATCCATGATCGGTAAGTTGCAGTATGCAGTGCACATTAGACTAGATATAACACAAGTAGTTGGATTGGTAGCTAGATTTACTGCAAATCCAAAAGAGACTCATATAGTAGTAGTTAAGAGGATATTTAGATATCTTAATAGGACTGATGAGTATGGTCTCTGGTATCCCCATAATGGAAATTTCAACTTAAGTGTCTAAACTGATGCAGATTAGGCAGGGAACATTGATGACAGAAAGAGCACTAGTGGATGTTCATTCTTTCTTGGACATAGGATTGTGTCATGGACAAGCAAGAAACATAATTGTATCTCTCAATCCATAGCTAAAGCAAAGTATTAGCTGCTACAATCAACTGTAAATAGGTAGTATGGATTAAGTAGATCTTGGAAGGTATCCAAGAAAAAGTGACTGAACTGGTGGTGATACACTGTGACAACACAAGTGCCATTAACATATCAAAAAACCCGATAATGCACTCTAAGACTAGGCATATTGCAATAAAATATCATTATCTTAGGGAACAGGTGTAGAACAAAGAAGTTAGACTAGAATATGTGCCAACCAAGGAATAGGTTGCAAACATATTCACCAAGCCATTACCTAAGGATACTTTTAACTATCTCAGAGGTAAGCTAGAGGTAATTCCGTTGCATACTCTAAGGTAATTGAAGATCGAAATAACATCAATCCGATATGATTTTCTTGAAAATTTTATGTATTTGGATTGATGATTATACACTACTCCTATTAGGGGAGCAGTCATTGTAGCATGTGAAATAGGATGTCTAGACTACATCTTTGGCATTGTTTTTAAAGGGAGAGTGAAGTTAGATGGAACATGAACGGATATGAAATCATAATTGACATGAATGGAAGCTAGTGAAAAGGGGAGCAAGATCTTTACTCAAGTCAAACAAAGCAGTTGATCAATATAGAAGAAGAAGTGACTGTTTTCTAAAAGATAAGTTTGAAGTGTTGCCATCAATTCCAAATGGGAATATTGTTGGCATAACTGATGTTGTTGGCACAACCAATTCATCTAAGTAGTATTGTCATTGATGACTAACACTTACTGACGAATAAGGAAAAGCTCTTAGGAAAGTAAACCTTAGTTATTTACTCATGGATGCAAACATTATGGAGGATTTAGTGCTTCCAAAATATGCATTATTGACACACCTAAGGAGCACGAGTGATAGAAGACTAATCGATTGAAGGATAATCAGAGCAACTGACCAGTCGGTCAAGCATCTGATAGGTATTGAGATGGGTTTCTTAAACTGACAGTTGAAATGATGATGTGGTCAGAAGAGGTGAATCAGATTGGAGTTTAATAGTCTTATACATGACTAGAACACTTTGGACAGATTGGCGTTCAATCTGATTGATGATCAGTGACTGGTGGGAAAAGGTGAAGACTTACACCAGTGAATCGGTGATACAGGTTGAAGGATGATATCCACCGGGAATCTGGGAGTAGTGACCGGTAAGCTGGATGCGATAACCAAAGGTGATTCTATCATGATGAGATATCATCAAACAATTGGATAGTGAAGTCTACAACTGTTAACAACTAGTTAAGGTGAGATTTGTGTAGATTTTCCAGTTCGTATTAAAAATACAAAACTTGACCCAAAAGTTGGTGAAATTATGAGTTGCAGAGGTAGTTAAGGATGAGTCACTAGTGAGATTGATGAAGAGAATGCAAAGAGAGTGCGGGATGATTTGGAAAGTTTTTTAATTTTAAATCTATAAAGTTTTGAATAAAGGTTTGTTGGTGAAAAATCAAAAAGATTGATTGTAAAAATTGCAAAGTGCAATTCTGAGGAGAAGCAATCCAGCAAGGTGAGAAGAGGGAAGAACTACTATGTGAATAGAAGAGTGGTGAAGAGAGTGTGTAGAGATCCAATAGTGTGAAGAGAAGAGAAAGAGTGCAGAGAAAGTGTGATGTAGAGCATCGGTAGAGTGCAGAGCAAGTGTAACCGATGGACAAACCACAGAGCTTTGGATATGATTAAGCTAAGAGTAGCTATTATAGTAGATCATTCTCTTTGTTGTTTTCTAATAACTACAACATTAAAATCCAATAACGGGGTGGACTTAATAGGTCCCTTTGTAAAATCCCTTAACCGGGTGACATCTTAAATGATGATCCTAAGTCCTTTAACAAGGCTACCTCTAATAGGGTAAAGGTTCTTATATAGTCCTTAAAGAAAATCCCTTAATTGGGTGGCACCTAACAATGTCTTTGTAATTTCCTAACAAGGATGGCTCCTCACCGAGCTTAATCCAAAAAAGTGCAGAATTTGCGAGTTTCTACTCATACCATGGTTTTCTCCTATTTGGGTTTCCATGTAATAAATCTTGGTATTCATGAGTATTTCATTCTTTGTGTGCATGTTTCTTATCAATGTTGCTTTTTGATAAGTGTTAAGTTTGAATAGAATTTTTCATCAAGGTTAACTCTATAAAAATTAATATAGTGTTGATTCACTACTCCCATCTTAACATTGGTTGGGATCAATAATCACTTGTAAGGGAAAAGAAAGTAGAATTGAGAATAAGGATTGAGATTCGCATTTTGTGATCTGGTTGATTCTGAGAGTCTTGGATTGGATTTTATTTTTTTGATAGCCTACATGTAATTGGTTAATTGTTTGATATTCTTTGATGATTATATGATGATTGTGAGATGATTGCTGAAAGTTCTAAGGTATTAATATGATCTGTTTATGTAATCTTTTTATGTTGTCTTATTGCTTTTAGTGTGTCTATTTTGTTGCATAAGCCGGTTGATTCTCTTTGAGGGTTTTACTGGTTATGGATGCATTAATAACTCTCTCTCCTAACTTAAAAGATTTGAGCACCTTTAGTAAGAAACACGAGTGCATCCTATCATAGGCCTTAGAAAGATCCAATTTCATGAGAAAACCCTTCTTCTTAGACACTTCAAAAGAGTGAATATTATCATGTAACGTGATGATTGAACAAAGGAACTTCCTTCCTAGAACAAACCCATTCTACTAAGGAGAAATAAATTTAGGAAAAAAAGTGAGTAGTCTCAACATGAGAACTTTGGAAATGATCTTATAGAAGGAGTTGCACAAACTTATTAGTCTATAGAGGTCGATTGAGTCAACACTCAACACTTTAGGGATAGGAACGAGGAAGGTCGCATTAATATCCTTGAGGACATTCTTGGCTCCAAATAATTATTTGACCCCCTTAACAATATAAGATCAAACAATATGCCAAAAAGATAGGAAAAGGGACATTGGGAATCGATCAAGACCTAGGGATTTATTGCCTTCAAAAGAAGAGACAACCTTTTTAAATTTTGCAGCTGAAGGGATAGCTAAAAGAAATTTATTCTGCTCCCTCTTGATCAATGAATGGATAGCTTCAAGAAGCAAATCTTGTGCAAGAAAATCCAGGTTACTGTCAACTAAAAGAAGAGAGGAGAAAAAGTGTCTCACTTCCTTTCTAATATCCTCCTCCTCAACTGATATAGACCCATTAATAGAAAGGCATTAGATTCTATTGGCTGCCTTATATTTTAAAGTAGTCATGTCAAAGAAACTTGTATTTTTATCGTCATCCTTCAACCAAAGGGAACGAGAACTTTGCTTCCAAAACTCCTCTTATTTGGCGATAATATCATGATATTTTGTTAAAATCTCATTCTCAGCATTGATGGAGACCTCATTATTGCTGCCAACTTGGATCTTTGCTTGAATATCTTTTAGTTCTAGCTAGATGGCAGATTGGTAGCGAAGATATCCCCAAAGACCTCCTTATTTTATTTCTTCACCATATCCTTAGCATGCCTCTAGTTTTTAGCAACCCTGTACATAGCAGTACCATTCATTGAAATGTTCCACCATTCCTTAATGGCCTCTTCAAGACTAGGATGAGCAATGCACATTTTCTCAAACTTGAACAAAAATTTCCTTCTTCTTGAGATAGGATCTGCCACAAAATAATAGGGAAATGATATGATTCGATGCAGGAAAGGGAAGCCAAAGAGAAATGGTAATGATTGAACAAGTCATTTGATATAAGAGCCCTATCAAGAAATACCTAAATTAGATCAGCCAACTCATCTATTGGTCCATGTGAAGTTAGCTCCCTGAAGATCCACATCATGTAGGGCTTGATTATCAATAAAAATCATAAGATCCATTCTTTTTTCAAGATGGGTCAATATTGCTCCAGATGTTTCACTCTCCTTTAAGGGGTTGTTGAAATCTCCCATTACGATCCATCATTCATTTCTATATTGAGCTCCAATAATCTCAAGCTTTTTCAAAAACTTGCATCTCCCTTGTCTAGTGTTTGGAACATAAATATTAGACAGTAGCCAAGAAGTAACATCTTTAATGTGATGAAATATAACAAAGGCCATGATATCTTCCAAATAGACAGGATCACCTTGGATGTGTTTAAGGTTCTAAAAGAGGATGATACCACCAAAGGCACCCTTTGAGTTTCTCTCGAGAACACCACACTTTTTAAACACTTTGATTTTCCACTTTTTCCATAGACATTTTTGTTTTTTTGGATCAAGACAATATTGGGTTTATGATCCCTAACTAAGTTCCTAAGAACATCTTGTTTGTGTAGTCCATTTAGTCCCTAAATGTCCAAGATATGATCTTCATTTTATTTTAAAAGAACAAACCTCATGGATGGTCAACTGGGTTCGATCCACGATATTTTTATTAGCTTCCTACTCCCTTAGCTGGCTCACATATTTCCTTCCTAAAGTTGTAGATACAAAGCCAACATCAACTTTAGATCTATTCCTAGTTTTGACCAGGGTTGTTTGGGGAGTAGATTTTGAACCTTTTTTCCCCCCTTTTTCTTATCCACACCATCAATAAAAGGGATATCTTCATCCTGGCTTGAATAATCTGTCGCTTCCTTTATAGATGATTTACCTTTTCCTTCTTTATCAACCCATTTAGAGTTAATCTTGGAGATTGAGGTCGTGGGTGAAGATGTAGGCGGGTACGTGGATTTGACAAATCCCTCTAACTTTTGGTTAGAAACATCTCTTAGAATGTTTCATGATTGGGCATCTTCAAATTTGGGTACCACGCCTTCGCTACTGAAATCCTTATTGATAGAGTTACAATCCTCCTCCTCATTTGTTTGCAAAACAACTTAAATTTCTCCTTCCTCTAGATCTTGAACATTTTGATCATTCTAGTTTGTGTTCAATGCAACCTCCTACTTTTGCATTCTTTTCTCCCCTTCTTTTCATTCTTTCTTTGAGTCCTCTAGATCTCCCATATACTCATTTCCCTTCTGCTCCCTAGAGTCAGGATTGACATCATTCTAAGGGTTTTTGATATCATTATCTGAGCTCACATTTTTATTTGGATTCTTAACCTTCAATTGCATCTTTTTCTCCTTTTTAGATTTCTCCTTCTCAACATGAAAGGGGGATTCTTAATAGTCCCAATCTCCTTGGCTTAAAGCTGTAGATAGAAATACCAGGCTCTTCCATATGACTACTATGAAATACAACACTGCTAACCAGATTTTTAAATTGAGGATTGGTGGCTTTGAAACAAGCAAGGATGATGAGATTAAGAATGAAGCCAGGAAATTTTTTAATTCTCTTCTCTATGGATAGCAAGCTAGATGATCATTCTTAGAGGGTCCTAATGGAGACCATTCCTTCCCTCATTAATAAAGATTAGAACAATGTCCTAGTTGCCATTCCTTTTGAAGCGGAAGTTAAGAAAGCAATGTTCTCCTTTAATATCAATAAAGCCCCAGGAACTGATGGGTTTCCATTGCTCTTCTTTCAAACTTGGTTAACGAAGTGCAAGAATTTTGTGGGGCTAGGTTTATCTTAAAGGAACTCAATGCCACTTTTCTAGTTTTGATTCCCAAATGTCCAAGGGCTGACTCAATGGATTAATTTCAGACCAATCATTTTGTGTAATTCCTTCTATAATATTATCTCAAAGGTGGTTACTAGCATATTTCTCATGACTCTTCCTTCCATTATCTCACCACAACAAAGTGGCTTTATGCTTGGTAGAGAAATCCTAGACTCTATCATCACTATTCATGAAAATATTCACTCACTGGTGGAATCGAAGAAATAGAGCTTCTTGATGAAATTGGATTTCTCTAAGGCCTATGATCGGGTGGACTGGGGGCTTTTGGACAAGGTGCTTAGAGATTTTATTTTTATGAACAATTTATTCATCTAGTTGGCCAACTCATTTCGACCCCATAATTCTTTGTTATCATGAATGGTGTGGCCTCCTATTTATTTAAATATTCTAGGGGCATCAGGTAGGGGGAACCCATCTCCCCTATCTCTTTATTATCTTGGCTGAATGTCTGGGCAAAAATATAAGCAAACTTGTTTCTCAGGGTCTTTTGTTGGGAGTTTCTCCCTCTTTTAGATTCAAGGCCTATTCTCACCAGCAATGTGTTGATGATACCATTTTAATGGGCACTTCATTGATTAGAGAAGAAACTAACATGGAGATCCTTCTCAATACTTATAATCTTTCTTCTAGTCAATCGATTAACTAGGAGAAAAGCTCTTTATTCTTCTTCAATGCTCCAGAGGATATATAGACCAGGATGGCCCATATCTTGGGATGCCAAATTGGCCAACCTCCTTCTATTTACTTGGGTTTCCCCTTGGGTATGAAACCTACAGATATTTTCTGGAATAGTCTTGTTGATAGACTCAGTAGGAAGCTGGTTGGGTGGAAAGGGACCCTTCTTAGACAAGCAAGTTAAATCCATCTATTAAAATCCTATCTCCAAAGTATTCCAGTTTATGCCTTAAGTCTCTTCAAAATACTTGGTAAATTTGCAAATACAATTGATAAAATTCAGAAATATTTCCTATGGTCTAGGGTTGAGGATAAGAAGAAAGTTTCCCTCATTGCTTGGGATAAAGTTTGCAAACCGAAGAAGGTGGGGGGGCTTGACATGATAAATATTAAAACCTTCAATAAAAACCTCCTGGCCAAACAAATATGAAGAATCTATTAGGAAACAGGTGAATGGAATGAAATTTGGAAGGCTAAATACTTACGTCTGAATCCTACCATTGAAGATTTCCTTGCCTCGATCAGATCACGATTGGCTCTACCATATGAAATAATGTTCCTCATGCAAAAGGAATTGTGATTCTGGGAAAAGTGTGGGCCATTGGTAATGGTAGAAAGGTTGATTTCTGGGATGATGCCTAGATTGGAGGTTCTCCTCTCAATGATCATTGTGTTCCTCAGGTGATCATCCAAGCCTGCAAGAACAAGTTTGGTGTCAAAGTTGTTAACTAATGGAGAGATCAAAAGTGGGTGGAGTTGACCACTATTTATCCCAACTTAAAGCATGTTAATATGAAACTCAACCAGGCTGTCATTAATCCAAGAAGGAAGCACCACCTGGTGTGGAGAGGAACCCCTTCAGGGATTTATTCAGTGGCTTCTTCTATCCTTATGCTGGCTGGGGCAAATTTTAGTGTATAGGTTTGACTCCTAAAATAAATTAAAATTATGGATTCTTCTACAAAATAAAATTCTAACCACAGATAACCCAAGAAAGAGGGGATTATTTATCCCCAACAGATGCTACTTATTTGTTAATGATGAAGAATCTATGAACCATATTTTTATTCACTATCCTTTTGTCCAACCTATTTGGTCAATGCTTTTTCATCTATGAGGTTTAAATTGGGTATTTCCTGAGGAGATTCAAGACAATTTCAGGACCTGGTCTTGTAGAACAAAAAATATGACTATAAAGAAACTGTGAGATTTTTCTTTTCCATATATCCTATGGGGTATCTAGAAAGAAAGGAATAAGAAATTTTTTAGGAATGAAATTAACTCCCTTGAAGTGGTGTGGGCTAAGATAAAACACAATCTTGTTGAGAATGTAATGGCAATTGGATCTCATTATTGTAATAGTAAGGAAGAGTATGAAGTTTTAAGGAGCTGGAATATCCCAGCCTCTATGGATAATAATACCAACCAACTCAGCAATAGGATGTGTTTCTAGTCTTGTCCTCCTAATAATTGGATTAAGGATAACTTTGACCGGGCTACTAAAGGGAACCCAGGGCCAGCTAGCTGAGGTGGAGTTATCCGGAATAGTATTAGCTTTTGCATGGGGGTGGTTGCCTTCTCCTTGGGGAAGAAAACTAATCACTTGGTTGAATCCATGGGCCCCCTCCAAGCCATAAAATTAGTGCATCAACTAGGAGCCAAAAATATATGGCTGGAGGGGGACTAATAATATAATCAATTGCCTCCTTGGTAAGCAACAACCAAGGAGTTTCTTGAGGGATTTTCCCAATATCACATTTCTCATGACTATAGAGAGTCCACCTAGAGTGTTCATTGGGATACTAATGAGGCAGTATGGAGTGGGTGGATAAAGATTTGGTATGGAGAAGGGGAACTCCCTCAAGTGGCACATGAAATTTTAAATTATGACAGATATCATGGAAAACAAGGTAGGATTTGATATCATTTCTTGATATGGTAGGGGTGGTCGTGGCATCATGAAACAGTTTTGTAATTAACCGAGAAGGAGGTACACCATTAATTTCCATAGAATCTTGCATGCTTTGTGGGTTCTTCATTCCGTTTGGAACAGAAGCTTGAGAAATATCTATTTGTTTCAGGAGGCTTCTTCTTTGTTTCTTAAAAAAAGAAAGTTTGTAGAGAAGAGCAATATTTGCTGGAATTTACATTCTATTAATACTGATAAGAAGATGGGGGAAAATCATAAGTGGATGGAGGCTACAAAAATTGATAAATGACTGGATTGTCCCCAGGAAGGGCACCCTGACCATTGGCAGCAGGAAGGTTATGGTTAATGAGACCATGATCTCAAAGGCTATGGGTCTGCTGATGGATGGAATCAAATTCTACAGGGACTGGAAGCTACTGGAAGCTGCTGTGAAGAAATTCCCCAAGGACAAGGTGGAGAAAGAAAAACTGGTTGAGGGAAGCCACACATACTACTTCCCTAAGGTAATCAAGTTGCTCTGGCGATGGGTTTTGTTTGTTGTCATGGAAATCATAACTTTAGATGGTAGATATACAAGAGTTTATAGCTACCATTTTGTTATTCTCAATAATTTTTGGCACAAGGAGAAAATTTCCCTTCCCTACTACTTTTTTTGTGCCCTAAATATCATAATTATGGATTCTATCTCTAATCTCAAGATTAACCTTGCTTTACAAGAGGGTCTTATGGTTGTCCTATACAACCATATCAAGAACACCACTATTCAATAGGCTATATCTAAGGTATATAAGTTCGATGATGATTTGGGTGATTCAGATGATGATGATTATGAAGGATACAAGACAGAGGCAAAAGTTGAGGTGGACCCCCATACCACTGAGTCAAGCAAGCATAAAAGGAAAACCAGTCAAGAGGAACAGGGTAAGGGGTCGATGAGTCAAAAAAAGAAGGGGGAGCACGATGACAGTTGGTATGAGGAAGAAGAGGAGAGTGAAGATGAAATGGAGACAAACAGTGAGGAGGTTCAAATTACCTCAAGCTAGAAGAAAAAGGGGAAGATGCTAAGAGGTGAGGAGTTGGAAGCCAAGAACCACTCACCCCTTCCTACCGAGTCCAAGGATCAGAGTAAGGGCTTGGTTTGGGAGAATACTGCCAACAAGGAAATTTAGATAGCCAAGTGGAAGGAGATGGGTCTTGAGGTGAACTTGGACCTTCTGGGAGATGAGGCTCAGGATGGCTCCCCTTTGGACTTCAACCTCTGTATGAAAAATGGAATGGACTGCTTCAATAAGGTCTTCTTTTTGGTTCAGAAGGAAATTAAAAACATAAAAGATAAACAAGTCTAGGAAGCTAGCAAACTTGAAGCTTTGGAAGGTGTTGGAACCAGAAAATTATGCTCTCTACACATCTTCTTAAGTGAGCTAACTAAAGCTATCAACAATGCAGAGGAAACTATAAATTCCCAATGTAATAGCTTTAAAACCCTAGAAGATAGAGCAGGGGCAAATGAAAAGAAGATGGAAGGGATTGAGAAGACCCTAAAAAGATTAGGGAGAAAAGTTACAAGATTTTAAAGGCCGCTTCTAATAGTATCAAGGTCCTTATTAGCAAACTCAAACAAGTCCAGGGGGATAAGGCCCTTGGGGACACTACTGAAGAGAAGGATGGAACCCCTAAAGATAAGGAATATGGTCCCGAAAAAAGAACAACAACAAGTACTAGAAAGAAGAAAAACCAAAGCAGGTACATTTAAGATATCAAGAGGATTGTTGTGACAATGGAGCAATTGAAGCTAGAACCTATTGAATTGCTAAATAACTTCACCTAGCCTTGGTTGTTCTTCTCTTCTTTTTATACTATCCGATGTTTAGTTTCTTTGTGTTGTGTTTATCATGTTGCTCACTTTTTGTTTTCAACCAATATTTCTTTCTGTGGTTATTGTCTTTTGTTTTTCTCGTGGACTTTGATGACTATCTTTTGAATCTATGATGTAAAGGGTTTCAGGGACCTTTCAAAACCTATTTTCCCAAATCAAAAATATTTTGCATTTTGTGGCAAAATGAAACTTACTTCCAAATCTTTGACAAGGAATTATTTCCTTCTTAATCACAATTTGTTGTCTCCATTTACCTTCCAAAGTGATAAGAGTGATATGAGATGGAATGATTTTCATCGTCGCTATCCTCATTCTGGCATGTGAGTATAATTCCTGCTCAATTATATTTTTATCTATTTCTAGAAAAGAGCCTAATGTGCGCCCAATATTTTTGAGACTGCTATCCCCCTAGTATTAAATTGGCATATTGTATAGTCTGATCCACATAGGGCTATCATATACAGCCAGAGGAAGGGGATCAAAATTAGATTGCCAGGGTTGAATATAAAAAGGATTGTCTTCCACAAACCAATTCTCTTGATGTAGAAATTTGTTTGTTTCAAGAGCTTCTGCAAATACAACCACAAAAAATCCTTTGGGTAAAAACTCCACCACCAAACCCAAACCACAATGTTTAGCAATCCAATCTTTAATGCAGGTTCTCAATTTCTTTGGTTCCACAATCCTGCAGATGATTGCATGCTCCTCCCAAAATACTCAATCATGTTCCATTTCACTGGAAAGGTCAACTTCAAGGTCTACTTACTTTTCGCCGATCCCCGCAGACTCCTTGCAGTCATCCCTGAGAATGCCATTCTAAGCCATTGGAATGTAATAGATTTTGCAGAGGGGGGTTTCTCGCTCTCTCCATTTTTTTGTATTAATACAAGAGATATATATTTCTTGAGCTTTTTAACTAATAAAGAAAACAAAATAATCTTTATTAAATAATAGCAACAAGAAATAAAAATAAAGAAAAAAATGAAAATAATGAGATATAAATTTAAATTAAATTAGTTTTAGAAAGATGGAATCAAATATTAGTGATTTTCTTTCTTATGTAATTATTTATCTTCAATTTCATAATAATATTTTCATTTATTTTATATGGATTAATTTTTTTATTAATTGTGTTATTCAATGTACTGATTTTAAAATAAAAAATACAAAACAATATTAAATTTATTTATTTATTATTTATATAATTCTAAAGTAATTTTTTAAATTCAAATAAAAAAAGAAAAAATTAAATTAATATAATTATAAATAAAACAAGATTTTAAAAACAAAATCATGTTAAACAAAGAATTACAAAGGAAATCCTATAAATAAGAGGGAGATCAAAGAAATTCAATACTATGAAATAAAAAGAAAATAGGAAGGAGAAAATTATCATAGTATCTAAATTTATCATATTTATTCAAAAATAAAATAATTAAATTTTTAAACAATAATATTTAAATTTAAGTTAATTAGTTTTAGAAAGAAAAAATAATATTTATAATTCCTTTATTATTTAGCTTTAATGTTGTAATAATTGTTTTACTTTTTTATTTGAAATTGTATGCTAAAAATATTTTTTACTAATTTGATTATCTTGATAACTAATTCAAAATAATTAAAAAATAATAATATTAAATTAATTCTTCTCTTTTTGGGGATAATTTGTATAGTAGTTATTAAAATAAATTGTTTTGAATAAGGAAAGTAGTTTCCATTGTCTGAACAGCTCCTTATCACTCCTTCAACATTGATGGAGAATTGGCTTTGAATTATTCACCTCCTAAAAAAGCATTTAGGAATTGTAAGCATTGCCAATTCTCCTACTTATAAAACTATTTGGTCAACTAATATTTTTCTTAGTTGCCAGATCGAAACTCGGATAAAGAAAGGTGCAGTAATTTCATGTTTGCTCCTTATGCCTTTTCATTTTATGACATGGTTCCATCATGATTCTCATAATTTCATCTTTGCTCCTTATGCCTTTTCATTTTATGATATGGTTCCATCATGATTCTCATTCCAACATTTGCATGTTCTCTTCTACTCCATGGTTTTTTTGTTTTGTGTACATGGTTACATCATACCCGTTCTATGTTTAATTATACTATCTTGTAATTTTAAACTATAATAAGCTGATTTATTTCATTATTTATATTATTCTCTTGATTATTTTTTAAGTAAATAAAGTAAAAAATAAAAATAAAAAAATAATTTTAATAATAAAATCATATTGAAAGAATGAATTAAGAAAGAAAGTCTTATTAAAAAGAGGGAGATGGAAGAAATTGGCATCATTAAACAAGTGTCACATAGTGGCCAGTACTTTCCTTAATAATTTTTAATTTAGTAACAATATTTGTTATAATTATTACAAATATTTATTTATTGTAACTAATATTAGCCAATCATTTACAAGTAAAATGTTTTTTGTAAATTATTAAGTTAAAAAACATGCATCTAGATTATAGAAAAAGTTGAAAAATATAAAACAAAAGAGAATATTTTGTTTTCATTGGTCTAAATAATTTTATTTTTATCTTGTTCATAGGTTAGCTTAAAAGAACTACCCATTACAATAAATAATGAAGTTAAAATTTAAGCACTTATTTTAGATTAAAGAAGGTAAATAATTTTAAAATGTGTGGTACCCCTAGACACAAAATGATATTAGCCAATCGTTTGCAACAAAAATATTTTTTGTAAATTATAATGTTAACAAATGTGCATCTATACTATAAAATAAATTAAATAAATTTAAAGAAAGAAAAATAATTGCTTTTCATTGGTCTAAATAATTTTTTTTAATAACCATATAAGCACAACAAAGAATTTTCATTACAATAGTATTACCTAATGACAAGTACTAATAAGAAAAGATATTTTTTAAGAACCTGCATTATGAAAACTTAGTTTTTAAGAACCTGCATTATGAAAACTTAAGAACCTGTATTATGAAAATTAAGTTTTTAAGAATTTATTTTTTATTTCTAACATTAGTACGAACTTAAATTTTGTTTCTCACGGTTTTGTCAATAGATGAACTAAGTTTTTCTATGAGTTCAAGTATGTGGATTGTTTATATTTTATTTAGGAAAATTGATTATTATGTTGACTTCAATTTCTTTTGTTGATTTCATTTGTTATGACAAAATGAATGTCTTTATTTTTTATTTATAAAAGTTTTTGTGCTTAAAACACAAAAGTGTTGAAGATAGCTTAAGTTGAAGTCACTCTCAAATAATAATTCTTATGTTTTTTAAAGATGTAATTCAATTTTTTATATATTTTTTAAAAATTTTCCTATGATTATCTGTTATTTTTGTTTTCAAATTTTGCAAGAATTGTATTTAGAAAGTTTTATGTTCAAAGGAACTAAATGCAATCTTATTTCAAACCAATTTCTATTTTTTGAAAAGTTGTAACTCAACTTCTATATTTTATTTTTAAGTTTTAATATGATAATATATTATTATACTGAAATACATCGAAGTATAATATGAGTTCATAGGTGCATAAATCCTAACAATCTAAACAAAACCACAAATACTTGCCAATATACCAGTCATAGATTACATTTACATTACATCCTTGTATCAAACCGAGGCTTCTAGCTACAACCATATACATTTATCAATATGAAGAAAAGGTTAGTACAAAATGCCAATAGTAGAATATATCAAAATAGAAACCAGGATTCTGTACACATAGAGTAAAAAAAGAACAAGATGCCATAAATAGAAGTCTACTCTAGATCCAGGCAACCCAACCAAGGGGGGCTTCCATCCACACCAGCCTCTAATCATCCAATGGGGGCCTTCCATCCATGCAAGCCTCTGATCATCCAACCTCCTAGCATTACTAATCATCTGCTCGCAAGCCATTCCCTCTTGACAAAGGGAGTTCTCTCTTCACTTAACCTTCCCCACATATATCCATGGGAGAGATCATTGATAAAAATCTTGGTGTGTCCATCCTCAGGAAATCTATGATTTTTTTTGTTTGTTGAGTCTGATAACCATTGTGACCTGTGAGAAGATAGTATGAAATGTAAGTCTATAAAAAGACTCAGTAAGGGCCCTTTCTATCCCTTGATACTTCTCTAAATTCCCAAACCTCCAAATGTACCAAAGAATATCACATGAAAGAAAATTTCAAAACTGATTAGTGTCTTTTTTAAGTCCTTTAATAAAACCAGATACAACATCAAGTATGCTAATATGCCAAGGAATAATAAACCCAAACAACTTCCAAACCTCCTTAGCTACAGAGTAATAAGTCCTTTAATAAAACCAGATACAATATCTAGTATGCTAATATGCCAAGGAATAATAAACCCAAACAACTTCCAAACCTCCTTAGCTACAGAGTAATAAGTCCTTTAATAAAACTAGATACAACATAAAGTATGCTAATATGCCAAGGAATATGAAACCCAAGCAACTTCCAAACCTCCTTAGCTACAAAGTAATCAAATAAAATATGTCTAACTATCTCTTTAACCTTGCAAATGTTACACAAATCATCATTAGAATGCTTAGATCTAATAGGTAACTTATCAAGCAGAAGCAACCATTTAAAAGCTCTCTTTTTAGGAGCAACAAGAGAGTTCCAAATATTCTTAAACAACTTGCCCCATTGAGAAGGGGATGAATTAGAATACCAAAAAATATAAAAATGATTAACAATACTCTCATTATACATCAAAGAATGATAAATAAAAATATATTTAACATTACAGAGCAAGTTACCCGTCAACCCAAGTAAAGGAAACAAATTTGTCATTAAAAACATCACATCTTTTGGGTAACTGTAGGGAGTTGCAATACTTATACAAGACACTATAAGTTTGTTTACTAGATAGGGGAAGTTGATACATACAAGAGAGCTAATCCCATGAAATGATCATATCATTAGAGATAATATCCTTAAAGCACTCGATTCCTTTGTTGGACCAAATCTTAGCCGAGCAACCTTGAGTGAGTTCAAGGGGTTTTCCATTGTGCATAAGATTTCACCAAATAGACTTCTCTCCACACACAAAATCATCCTGGCTGATCCAATTATTACCAATATTATGTCTAACACTCTCCCAAGCCTTTCAAATAGATATAAAGACAACAAAACCTACGGTGGATACTGAGAAATCCCCTGCTATTAGGTCACTAAAGGGAAGAAATTTCCATGATTTGGCAATGCGTAGGAACCCCTAATTTGATAGTATTCTGAATGAGCACTTTCCAAGACTCCCACCTTCTAATGAGTGGAAGATCCACTTAGCAGCAAAAACAATCCCTTGGATTCTAAGATCCTTAAGACCTAAACCTCCAAAAGCCTTGTTAATGTAGCACCATTCCCACTTGACTGAGTGCACTTTCTTTTGCCCTCTACCATCTGATCATAGGAAATTCCTAATGATATTTTGTACTTCATTGACCTGGTAATTACTAAACTTCTATATAGAGGCATAGTATATACTGTAAGAGGATATGACCTTTTGAAAAACTTCAATTCTGCCAGCCAGAGAGAGATAGTGTTTATTCCACTTGCTTAACTTAGTTTCAATCTTCCCATTAATCCACATCCACATATCTCTGAGACCTAGATAGACAACAAAAGGAATCCCTAGGTATTTATGAGTTGCATTGGACCCTCCTCATTGGAACCCAAAGGAAGAGAGCCAATCCAAGGTCCTGTCAGCCCAACTAAGCAAGGTAGATTTGGCCTAGAAATCTTTGCCCCTAAAGCTCCAGGAAGAGAGTCATATCATCAGCAAACTGGATGTTAAGAAATTTAGATTTGTCTAGGAGGGAAATACCTTTCACTTTAGGAGAAAGGGAGTTGTCTCTAAGAAGATAGAACAAAGCATCAGAATAAACCACAAAAAGAGCAGGAGCAAGAGGACATCCTTGCCTAATGGACCTACGAATCTTAAAGGGGTGAGAGGTAACTCCATTAACTTCAATCTAAGCATGGGCATCCACAAGGAGGACCTGAACCCAATGGCAGAATACCTCAGGAAAACCGAAGGCTTCAAGCATCATGAAGATAAACTTCCACTCAATTATGTAGTATGCCTTCTCAAAGTCCAAAAAAAACATGGCCACCTTTTGATTCAAAAGCCTTGCCCACTCCAGAGCCTCCCAATTGGTAATAAGGTTCTCCAAAATATATCTACCTTTAATAAAACCAGTTTGAGTTGCACAAATGAATCTGGGAATGATATTCTCCAATCTGCTAGCTAGTAACTTTGCTAAAATTTTGTAGGATACATTAAGTAATGTTATAGGCATCCAATTTTTTATCAAGGATTTGTCCCCTTCTTTAAGGATGAGTTTGATAAGGCCCTTGTTAATCTCAGCCCCCAGAGAACCTGTTACAATGGCTTCTTTATAGACCTCCAACATATCATGAGCAATCTAGTCTATATTCGCCTTATATAACTCAATAGTAAGCCCATCCGAACCAGGGGCTTTATCATTATCCAGAGAGTTGATGGCCTTTTTGACTTCTTCCACCGAGATAGGTGTACCAGCCTGCCTCTCATTGGGATATAAAATCTAAGGGATAATCGATTGACATTTGATCCTCACAATATAGGAGAGAGTAGGAGAAGAGCAACTTGTAGAAGGGAAAATAATTTTTTTTATTCTTTGTCACCATTGGATAGCCATTGCATCCTAGTTCTTGTTCTAATTCCCATAGCTTTATCATGTTGCAATTGCCTAAGCTTATCTATGGCAACAACCACCAATTGAATGAGTTGAGGATTATTGGGATCTTTTTGTATGTCCTCTTCAACACTAGGTAAGTATACTCCATATGCCTAGCATCTTTGGCCTTCTTTTTCCCAATGGTACCAAGCACCTTTTGCCAACTAGAAACCAAAGTATTCCATCTCACAATATTGGAGCTAGATTGGGAATTCCATCTATTGAATAGTCTCACAATATGAATTGCAGCCAGAGTGTCTTTATCCTCGAGAGCAACCGAGAGTGATATCGGCCAAAATGGGATGATGATCCTACAGGGAGGAAGGCTGAACAACAACACGAGATCCTTAGAAAATATTAAATTTTTTATTAAATTCGAAGAAGAAATAATTTATCCAGTTAATTTACCCTTTACAAATCCTTAATGATGATTCTATTTTATCGATTATAATGATGACGGGTTACGGGAACGATTTTTTATAGAGAGCCCAGACATAGGGAATACATTTGCGATCACGTCTTCCACCGGGGATATTTTGACATGCACATTTGATGAGGATCATCTATACACACTGGCTGAAGCAACAATGGCAAAATCAGCGAAACGGGCAAAGCACAAATTTGAAGGCGGTGACGATGACTCTGCAAGAATTGATTAAATAACTAATTTCAAATAAAATAAAAAATATTAAAGTATTTCATTTCATTATTTATATTATATTTTAATTAGTTTAAGATTATAATAAAAAATAAAATAAAATTAATATTAATGATTTTTTTATATAAATATTTATCTTCATTTTCAGTAATATTTTTTATTTATTTGATTTCAAATTTCATGTCAAAAAATAATATTTTTATTGATAGTATTGTCTTGACAATTAATTTAAAAGAACAAATAAAATAAAAAATATTAAATCAATTCATTTCATTGTTCATATGACTCTTTCTAGACTAAAATAAAGTCTAAGTAAAAATCAGTTAAGAAAATAGCACAGCAAGGAGAAGCAGATCAGATCTAATGAACACCCTTGTATTGAAGAATTGCGGAAGAGGCAAAATCAGTGTCCCATTTGCAGGCGGCCAGCAAGGTGGACATATTGTAGATGGTGTGAAAATTTCTTGTTCGAGCGTCTCTTTAGAATTAGAGTAGTAGTTATTACTATTTAAACATTATATGTGTCATTGGTAAAATATTTCATATAAGGTTTGTATTTTATTTTTATATAAAAATAATAAATCAAATTGCATCTTGACAGTAATATTAAATTGAATTAAACCCTAATCTTAAATGAAATGAAAATCTAATACATTTTTATTAAACCAAATTGAACAATACCTTGAACCCTAAAATTAATAATAAAGCAACTTACACCCTACACTAACACTAAACTGAATTAAATCATAACCCTAAAGGAAATGAAACTCTAACTATAACCAATTTGCAAGGAAATATGGTATTCAAACTCACCAATGTAGTGTCTTTAATCAAATCATCTCATTTATAATTAATATGTTCATTATTCCACTTAATAATATTATTAATAATAATATAATTCTATAAATAATCTTAACTTGGTATAAAAAAGTCAATTTAAATAAACAAATATGAAAATGCAAATTTCTAAATGATTATTTTTTAATATATATTTCAAATATAACAACGTAATACCCTATTCAACATGTTTATATTAAATTAATATTATTATAGTTCTCTTACATGTTTGAGGGCCATACTGCTCCTAGCACATATTTCTTTAATTTTAAGATATATAGATTATAATATATATATAGGGATTTAATTTTTTTTATTTAATATTTTTAATATTAAAGATGAATGAAAAAATTAAATTGCTCCATATGCATATATAATCTATATATCTTAAAGTTAAATATTAGAGATTACTTTAGTGGCGAATATTCGCCAATGGTGAATTTTTCACATCGGCGTGGGAAATGGCAAATATTTTATACCGACTGGGGGTGGCCATGTTGCCAGAAAATTATCAATTTCCGTCAAATTCACAACCCAATTGCCATATGTTTAATATAATTAAATGTTTCTATGCGAGGATTTCGCCAATACAATATACGTTGGACACACGGTAAATTTAATTTTTTTGCCTACACTCTCTGAGGTTGCCTTAATAGATGACCATAATTCACCTATAGGCATGTGAAGATTTGTTCGCTAGGAGGACCCAATTTGCCCGACATTTTACCGACGCGTGTCTCCATTCACCCCAACTTTCGCCAACTATATTTTATTTCCCAATTATTTGGACGATCCATAATTGCCCCAAAAATTACATGTTGTGTTATAGTTACGTGGGATTCGCCAAATATTTGTATACCATATAAAATTCCTACAGAATTCGCCATATAAGGATTGGTATAAATACATGCAAAGATCAGATCTATCTCCACACAATTTGGTGGGTTCTAGGCTCTGGATTTTGATCAATAGCGAAGTTTCAGAGTAAGGAAATTCATTGTTGTTGATTGTATTGGCGACTGCTAGTGACCTAAAGGTGAGCGATCATATTTTTTATGTGTTATAATGTTATTCTGAATTTATTTATATTTATTTGCATTGTTGATTTTATTTTTATTCAGTGGCGACCCATCAGTGCCAAGTGGTCAGCTGGGACATTGAGACCTCAGACATCTAGATTGTAGGTTGTAGGGCCAATGAAACATATATTATACTTTATACTCTATTGTTGCTTCTTCAACAAATTGATATTCTTCTGGTAGCCTTTATTTCATTGGAGATGTTGAATAGGAAGAAGGGTAGGAAACCTAATTGTGGGAAAGGCCATGAGAGGCCAAGAAAAAGAAGAATGTTGTCTTTATACTTTGGCTTTGGAAAAGAGTGTGGTGAAAATAAGGAAGGTACATCATCACAAGTACAAGTACAATATTTGCAACCTACACCGCATGTTGAAGACGACGATGAACTTGATATCTCAGATCAAGATGATCTCGAAGAAGATTATCTGGTAGATGCCCAAGTTAGCCGGAATGATATAATTGACTTGGGTGATAATGTCATTGATGATAATGCATGGAAGGGGGAAAGAAAAGCTAGATCAAAAAAGGATGAACCACAATCAAAAAGGGATCGGAAGTGGGATATGTCAGTGAGGAATTTTCAAATTAATTGGGCATCAAAGTATCCATTCATTGAACTAGTGGAGAATCCAATTGAAGGCGAGCCTCCAATAGAATGGAAAACAAATGATAGATAGTGATAAGATGGAAAACAAAGGAGGAATGTAAGCATGTGAGGAATGCCGAAGAGTATTATTTTCATGAGAAAATATAGATGAAGCTTGCTGAAGTTAAAGGTTCTATTGAAACTAGTTTTGGAAAAGCAATGCAAATAGAACAACTGGAAAAAGTTGTTTAGTTAAGCCTTATTTTTTATATTTTGGGCAGAGGGCGTGCTATGACAGATTTCCCATCAATTAGTGGTTTATTAAAAATTTTGAAATTTCCTAACTATCCTAATAGACACTGGTCAGTAAACAGTGGATGAGAATGGGCAAGTTGTCTTGCTGAGGTTGAAAAACAAGATATAAAGGAAAAAATAAGAGAGACAAACTTTATTTTATTTTCTTTAGATGAAGTTATCACAGTAGACAATACTTCATGGATATGCATGCATGTTTATACTGTAGAGAGTCATACCCGCCAACCTCATCTACTATCTGTTACTAAAATGAAGGAGAGTGGAACAGAGGAAAATTTATTTCAAGCAGTAAAGAGAAGTTTAATTGAATATGGAGGTATGGATGACATGACGATAGCCAAAAAATATGTTTGTGTTGGAGCAGATGGAGCTTTAGTAATGCATGGTCATAGGAACGATCTCTGTACAAAGATTGAAACTTCATTTTCACGATACATTACTGCAATTCATTTCATGGCTCACAAAATAAATCTAGCTTTTGGAATTGTGAGCAAGTTTGCTTCGGTTAAAAACATTGAAATTTTCGTCAAAGAGCTCTACTCACACTTCTGTCAAAGTCCCAAGCGATTTATGGAATTTCAACACTTTTTTGATGGAATAACTAATGGGAAGCTTCTCAAGGATAATGATACCTGATGGATTTCTTTGGATGGTCCAGCACATTGATTTTTTTCATAATATCCATCCTTCATTGGACTATTTCATACAACTCACGACAAATCAGATCAACCAAATTTCATGACCTTCTTCGGAGGTTAAGTAATTTAGAGATACTCTTAACTTTAGCATCTCTTATGCCCATGCTAGAGGAAATGAGGAATATTATGAAGGCTACCCATAAAAGAGCTCCGTCTATTGCGGAATATGCTACACTGCATAAGATGAAATGCATGGCCCTCGTCAATCTCTATCGAAATCAACCAACACTATCTGATGAAAAATTTCTTAAGTGGCGGACACTCATAGATTTGAACAATCCTGATAACTATTTACAAATTGGTGTAGACGAGGAGGTATGAGACAATGTATGGTGAGTTGAGATAGCAATGCACTTCTATGCCATGGTCGACCCCGAGGAACCAGGAAAGCGCCCCAAGAAGCAACTAGAAAGAGTTACAAGGGAATATTTCGACAAGATTGTTGAGACTGTAACTACTTCTGTGAAGAAAATTGCATATGATCTTTCCTCACAAATTAGAAGTAGATTTGCTCCTTACAACCTACTTGAAGCCATGTCTATTGTGTTTCCTCATTATTGGAGCCTCAACATTGCTGCTGATTTTCGAAGTAAACTACTAATTTTGATAAAATAATTTTGCATATCCAGAGAATTGAATGGAGTAACTATTAATGGAATATTAGAGAAAACTCATCTTGAGAGAAATCATCTCATTTTGCATACACTATGAGAGAAAAATATGGCAAAATGGAGAACCCCTGCGAAGAGGGATCAGTAACAAGGCTTTGGAAAATTATAGCCGAGAATGCAGCGTTGCGTGATTCAATGCCAGAATATTTGAAGCTTTCTGATTTATGTCTTACCATGATATTGGGTTCAATGAAAGATGAGAGATTTTTCAGTGCTTTGGGGTTCCTAAAATCAAAGATAAGAAACAAACTAGACAAAAATTTGGAAAATTGCTTGAGGCTTTATAAATCTAGGTATGATGTCCACACTTTGCCCTACACTAGGGCACTGCAAATCTAGAGGTCCAAACGTGAAAGAAGAGGTTTGGGAAACACTTCAAACCAAAGTGCCAGTGGGACTATTGAATCATGTATTGGACCTACTAGTAGCATTGAGATGTAGTTCAACGAAGGTATGCAGACTCAGAGTGAAGAAACCACAGACAAGAATCAAGAAAGCTCTGAATTTGATGAGGATGAATGGAAACTATAAGATATTGGTATTTATTAATCTTATTACTGTATCTCATCATTCATATTACAAAAGCATATTAATTTTTGCAATTAGAATTTAATATTGATTTGTAATTATATTTTTCAACTTTCTATTTCTAGATTTAAAATAGCATAATGTGTTTATTGATATAGAGATGTTTATTGTTTATTTAGACATGTTTGAGTCTCAAATCTGTGTGATACATTTTAGAACATATGATACAAATCATTCAATAGTAATACACATGTCAAGAACTTAGATTTTCATTAATGCTTTCAAAATATAGCCATATGATACAATTCATTCAATAGTAATACACCAATCTGTGTGATTCTCCATGTAAAACCAACCTCCCTTGATTCAATTCATTCAATAGTAATACATTTTAGAACCATGTCTGGTATTGTAACATGTCGAGAACTTAGATTTTCATTAATTCTTTCAAAATATAGCCATATGATACTATTCATTCAATAGTAATACACCAATTTGTGTGATTCTCCATGCAAATTGCAAAAGTGAATACAAAGTTTCAGAATCCTTTGCAAATGACCCTAAATTCCCTTTTATAGAAACAAGAGAGCAACAACATCTCCTATGTGATTCTCCAATGTCCATGCAAAAGTGAATACAAAGTTTCAGAACCCTTTGCAAATGACCCTGAATTCCCTTTTATAGAAACAATGGAGCAACAACAACTTCAGGTCGAATTGCAAGTTTGCAACATGTGAAGACTCAACATCAAAATCACAAACTCAACACAGATTTACATGGCCATTACAGGCCGGATTAGCAATTTAACAACTGCTACATGTCTAATGTCTCCTATTCAAAAAACAAAGTTAAAAATTAAATATTAATTCACAACATGACAAATTAAATATAGATAATAGAAGTGCCTAAAACCTAGTAATCAAAAATTGAGAAATGCATAAATGTTAAAGCTTGGGAGAATTTGAGAATACAAATTTACTGGCTGAAGTTTTGCACTATGCATCATAGATTCATAGGCTGGATTACCAAATTAGCAATAGCAAGTGCTGAATTTTTCATATTCACAAAACAGAGTTATTTCAAGCGATGCCAAATTCCAAACAAAAAAAAAACATAAAACCTTGAAATTAAGAGTAAAAGAAGAAAATTGTGCAATACATACTATGATTCTTAAGATTTATGTGCTAGTTTTTGTGGGGTTCTCCACTCTTCATCTGATGGAAGGTCAATATTCTGTAAACTATGGAAAGTCAGCTGCAACTTCGTCAACAATCAATATTTAGAAGATTGACTTGTTATCACTGGTTCATCCAATACCAAATTTAGAGTTGTTAATGGTTGGATGAATTCCAGAAATCTTTGGGGAGTTGTGTCCCTAGGAAGCAAGTCTAAATCAGATGTCATTTTTATCTCCATGTTTTTTTTGTAAGCTTCTTTTCTAATGAATTTATTTGATGGGTCAAGGGTCTTAGGCAAACCAAGTTTAATTAAATTATTTTTCTTTTCTTGCAGCTTTAATATCTTTTTACCATATTTTTCCATAACTTCTGATGTTTCCCTTAGTTTCTGGCATTTTTGAATAATAGATGATGTCTTAACTGTGGCATCAATGCGGCTCTTAATTCCCTTGGATGCCAAGTAATTGTCACTAGTACTATAGAATACTTGTAGAATTTGTTTTGCCATATCCACTTTTGAATAAACATGTATGCTCTTCTCAAATTGCCCTTTGATTTTCATATAAATTACTCTCAGACTTTCATTCAATTCAAACCATTCACACAACTTTTCACTCCTCTGCATTATTTGCCACCAAATGTTTTCTTGTATATACTTCATTGTATTTTTCATATTATCTTTCAATCTATCCTCCAATGTTTTTATTTTATCATTTGCATTGTGCAGGTCTTCTTTCATTTGTGCACATTTTTTTCTTTCTTCATCTACTTCCTCTTGCAAATGTTTTTCTTTTTCCTTCCCACAATCCAATAGGTCCTGTATTTTTCTTATTTTGGCAACAAAAAACTCATAACTTTTGTATAATTTTTGAAAACTGGCTCTTTCCTCATCAATTTTTTTACTGCTTTTAGCCAGTTTTTCTCTCAGGTCCTTCAATTCTGCATCCATCTTCTCCTGCTCTGCAATTTCTATTGCAGAGCCCGAATTTTTTATCCTTTTCTGTAAATCATTGCATTTGTTATCTGTTGCTTTCGTCCTTTATTTTTTGTTTGCCAGGTCTGCCTGTAACTTTTCTATTTGTTTCTCGAGTTTATTTTTTTCTCTCTCCACCTTTAGTAGTGAAGTGTAGACCACTTTGTTGGTCCTTTTTGACACACTAATTTTTTCCACATTATGTACTTTGGAAAAATCCATTTGGAGGGTGCTAACTTGAAATTTAGAGGCATCTATCTGACTATGTGGTGGATTTTTATCTTTAGTTGGGGTCAGGGGCATAACAACCATGAACTCCATCATATCTTTTTGTGGGTCATATGTTGGAAATACCATGTTCCTTGTAGGTTGTTTGTCTAAAACTTCAGTCAGGAAAACCCTTTGAAAAGCTTTCTTTTTTTCTTTATTTGCTTTTGTTGTGCGTTCATATTTTTTATAGTAATCACAAAATCAAAAATCTGGGCTTGCTGAAGCAATTGAATGTTTGAAAGGTGACATAGGAATAACAGAGGCTCTAGTTCCACTTATGCCTATGGTTTTAACTAATGCTTGACTAGGATTGCCAACAACAATTCTTGAGCCTGTCCCACTCCCACTAACGCTTTCATGTGTAGTTTTCATAATCTTTTGAGGTGTGTGATCTGAAGCTACAAATTATTGATTTGTAGTATCAGTGGCACTTGATATAGGATTCTGAATAGTATGAGTATCTACCACTAGTGGCCTCTTGCAAGAGATATTTTGTTGTAGCCCTTGTCCAACACCAAGACAACTAGTATCAGCAGTAGTACCCATGCCAACCCCACCAATCACAATGACACTTGACTAAACAATAATGGGAATACTATCCCTAGATTCCCCACCTGTGGTAGTGGCACTTGATTCACCACCAATGGGAATACCATGATGTGGTGGTGGTTGTGGATTTGAACCTGAAACAAATGTAGGTGGACCCTGAGGGTAATGAGTAGTACCTATCCGTGATGAATATGAAGAATCAAGTCCAATGACTTGTTTAACATAAGCTTTTGATTTTGAATCTGATGGAATTTGTACCTAGAGTGGATACCAAATGCCCTCTCCTCTAGGACCTAGACCACCACCTTTAAAACCCATTTTTTCCACAATGCTTGCCCCTTTGCTATATTTTTTCCACAATCCACCTAATATTTTAGGGACTATAGTAGTTTTTGGAGTGGGCTCAACCTCATACTTATCATCATCTTCACTCTTGTCATGTGTTGTTGTGGGATGCTCCATATTCCACAATTTGCTAAACTCTTCATCCTCGTCGATGGTCTCAAATTTTGCACTGGTCTTTGGTTCACCGAGATTCTTCCTCATAGTCCAAAAATCATTTATTTTTGGTTTGAGTCCAAAAACTATCTTTACATTCTTCCAGAATTGATTTGGGAATAGATTTGTTAGATGGATTAGCATATTTTTTGTAGAAATTGTAGGAACTCCTATTTTGGATGCCCTGGCCCTCCTTTGTTGTCCTATGTGTGTGCAATGCCATAATTTGCGATGAAATTTCTTTTGTTGAAATATTATTGTCAGCTGCAATTTTCTCCATCTCTTTTTTTACCTCATCCCAAGAGTCCATGTTTCTAAGTTTTTCTAGCAATGGTTTACTTTCATGTTGACATAACGCTGAAGAGTTCCCATTTTTCTTAAGCCTTGCTTGAACTACACTGATTGGATCATACTGCCAGAGACCCTCACCACCAAAGTTCAAAACTGTCAAAAAATTATGTGCCACATTGAATGCTTTTCTCTCAAATGTGAACCCTCCACATGTGAAAGGCAAGGAAGGAAATATGCTCTTCTTTTGCTAACCATCGAAGTGCCTATTTGTGCTCTACAATTGTCGTACATACCCAATGCAAATACCCTCTCTGTCACATGTATTGGAAGTCTGTATGGTTTTAGTACCGATCCGTAAAACCTTAACATAGTGAGTTCTTTCATGAAGAACCAGTCAGCCAATTCTATTTGACTTCTGAGTTGAATGCAATCTCTACAAGATACAGGCAACCTAGGCATTGGAGTGCTTGTAATTTCATTATACATTGATGCCAAAAAGAAGTCTACAAAATGGTTGTAATTCTTTCTATTATCACGCATCTTTGTCTTTGGCATCCATTCATATATTGGACACTCTATTCTGTTTCAAGTCTTCTCATCAATCTTATAGTTCACAATTTGAAGATTGTTGGTCTCGAATATTGCACGATACTTGGATAGAAGGAGATAGCACAAGTAGGATGAGAACATAAATGTCTTACAGGAACCTTTTTTGATCATTAGTAGTTGTTTTTGCATGGATTGGACAATATGCTCAATAAAATTATCTTACTGGCTGACCTACACAATCGATATTATAAATCATTTCAAGAAGGCTTGCACACACTTCCCTATCATTTTCCCATCCCAGGGAAAATGATAGCAAGGAAATAGTATCCCCAACCCATGAAACAAAAATGTTAGAATCATAAAGAGGCTTATGATTCTGATCCAATAGAATGCCACTCTTTATTAGAGCTTTGATAAATGAATTTGTGCGACTTGGATCGAGACTCTCATAATTCCCTGCCAACTTTCCTAGGTCAATTTGGACATTTGAGTTTTGGGCTTCAAATCCTAGGTTCAACAAACGAGCGAATTCTCCCTCATTTATGGATAGAATTTCCTCTTTTGTATTTTTATTGACAATTATTTTGCTATCTTCATCATAATTTTTGGCGCAGACCATGACAAAATCAGGGCAAGGGAATACTTTAGGTAACACCATGCTTCCCAATCCAGCATCCCACGATGCAATTTTATTTGTTCTTTGTTTTAACATTGGGTTGAAAATGGTAAATTTTGCCCTAGATGCATCTGTCGCCTTACTAGACAATGCATATCTAATATCTATGATACACTTTTCACTATCGATAGCAAGGTCATAAATATCATGGTATTCATCAGTGAAACCTAGTGTTTTAACTAGTTCGGTTAGGTACATTTTATTTTTCACTTGGCTTCCTGTCGAACTACTGCTTCTCATTTTCCCCATCACTATTATTGTTAATAATTCAAAATAATGCTAGATAAAAACCTGAAAATGCATATTTAAACACTAGGAAGAAATTTCTTGGGCAAGACTGGAGGTTTTCTTACCTCGATTCTTTCCTACCAGTGCCCACACTGAACCAAGGTGTAACTCTTTAAATTTAATAAAATTTCGGCTAAGGCCTATTACCTATCAAAAAAAAAAAAAAACCTGAAAATGCTAATCCTCAAATTGGACCATGAGATTAAAAAAAGAAAAAAAGGCGGGATGTAGGTGTTCTAGATTTTACCCAAAATTTCTATTTAACTAGATTGGTGCAGATAGCCTCTATTGCAACTTGCATTCCTCAATCTAGTAGCTCTTTCTGAATCTCCCTCGATTTGCTAGTTTGTTCATGAAATGAAATTATGATTTATGAGTCTCTTATTTTGAAAAATCTGAAAAGTACAAAAGTAATACCTAAAGGGCAAAATATCTAGAATCATGTTGTAATTTTATTAATTATTATTAATAACTATTCAATGTTGAAGGACAAAACATTCATTACTTTAGTCTAAATTCCGAGGACATTAAAGGTAAAACATTCAATTCCCGGCAAAGTTCAAACAAATGTGTTCACTTCCCACATTTGGGCCAAAATCCACCCTAAGCCATTGATCTTTGCTCATCCAACAGACAATGGTACCTGTTGTCAGATGTCATGGGTCCCATGACTTCTGCCATTTTTTGGGCACGTCACCATACTCGTGTCACTTTTCGGGACTATTTTTTAAGTCTGTTTAATCATTTGAAACTTCCACCTGAAAAAGAGCTTTATAGACTTAATTATATTTAATTAAATTTAAAACATTCAATTCCGAGCAAAGTTCTCACAAATGTTTTCACTTCCCACATTCGGGCTGAAATCCACCCTAAGCCATTGATCTTTCCTCATCCAACGGACAATGGTACCTATTGTCAGATGTCATGGGTCCCATGACTTCTACCGTTTTTCGAGCACGCTGCCATACTTGTGTCACTTTTCGAGACTATTTTTTAAGTCTTTTTAATCATTTTAAACTTCCGCCCAAAAAAGAGCTTTATAGACTTAATTATATTTAATTAAATTTAAAACCTTCAATTTCGGGTGAATTTCTCACAAATGTGTTCACTTCCCACATTCGGGCTGAAATCCATCCTAAGTCATTGATCTTTACTCATCCAACGGACGATGGTACCTGTTGTCAGATGTCATGGGTCCCATGACTTCTGCCATTTTTCAGGCACATCACCATACTCGTATCACTTTTCGGGACTATTTTTTAAGTCTGTTTAATCATTTTAAACTTCCACCCAAAAAAGAGCTTTATAGACTTAATTATATTTAATTAAATTTAAAACATTCAATTCCAGGTGAAGTTCTCACAAATGTGTTCACTTCCCACATTCGGGCCAAAATCCACCCTAAGTCATTGATCTTTGCTCATCCAACAGACGATGGTACCTATTGTCAGATGTTGTCGGTCCCATGACTTCTGCCATTTTTTGGGCAAGTCACTACTCGTGTCACTTTTCGGGACTATTTTTTAAGTCTGTTTAATCATTTTAAACTTCCGCCTGAAAAAGAGCTTTATAGACTTAATTATATTTAATTAAATTTAAAACATTCAATTCTGGGAGAAGTTCTCAAAAATGTGTTCACTTACCACATTTGTGCTGAAATCCACCTTAAGCCGTTGATCTTTTCTCATCCAACAGACGATGGTACCTGTTGTCAGATGTCATCTATCCCACAATAAGAGACATTTAAAGATGTGCAATAGTTTGAGATAACTGTTAAATATAATGTTAATATTATTTGTAAAAATATGAAATTCAAAAATAGTATAGAATATGAAACTTAGTTTCTTGAATAAAACAAATAACTAAATAAAAATCTAAGTTTTGATTTACAATTTGAAAGGTAAAAGTTTAATATAAAAAAGAAAACATTCAATATTAAATCTAAAATATTAATTTAAAGTTAACAAAATTCTTTAAAAATATGTTTACGATATATAATTTTAAAAAATAGCTTAAAAATATATATAAAAGTTCAACATACTTTTAGTGTAATATAAATTTTAATTTAATAAATACATAAAGACAAAAAATATATATAAAAGTTCAACATAAATTTAAGTTTAATATAAATTTTAATTTAATATAATTTTATTGATAAATAATGTGGTGAATCTTATTGATAAACTTGCACCTCCTAAGGACCTATGCAATATGTATTACCTTTGATCCTAGTGAGACTATTGGAAATTGAAATTTGAAACACCTGATGGCCCAGTATAAGTCAGTCTATATATCACCTGCAAAGATCAAAGACATACTCTCATGAGGGGTTCTCATTGATGATTGATCCAACATGTATGGTGAATGTAATAAGTTAATAATATCTTTATACTTTACAATTGCATGAAGTAACATATTGATATGATAAATTTGATTTAGTGGTTAAGATCTTAGATGGTTTCTCTTGTCCTACTATAGGTTCTATTACTCTTGTAGTTCCCGTTAAGGTTGGTACTAAGTTCTTATATGTGATTTTTGCTATCATTCCTAAATCCTACTTCAGATCAATTTTGTGTGAATTTGGGACATCCTTTCCCTTGGTTCGCTTCCATGAAAGTGATCCAATCTACCCTTCATAAATGTCTCAAATTTCTTCATTATGACAAAATCTTAACTATAAATCATAGCATGTACCTAGTACCAAGTTACCAACCCATGCATGCACTAGTTCAAAACTTCAACAACAAGTAAGTTGGAGTTTTTGTTTTAATTCACTTGTTTTTCGCGAGATAAACTTCTTTTTTTTATATATTTATAAAATAATAATCAACCATAATCAATGTACAAATAATTCATGGAACGAACTGAATTTTTTTTAATATATTAAATATAGAGGAAGAAGCATTACATAAAAAAGATCACAGTATTAAATTTATTTCCATTGTTTAACAAAATATTGAAATAATGTAGCTCATAGACAAAAAGCATTTGAAAAACTTTCATTAATAAAAATGAAATAGAATTATAGAAAGCATTTTTATATCCAGAAGACTCTAAGAGGCAAGTTGAAACAAACTAAAATTTGAAAAATTATCATTAATATTTATGCTTTTGAAATTTACAATTTTACGTCTCAAACTTGAGTCCCTCAAAAACTTAAAAGCCAAAATGAGTGAGCCACTGAGCCTGTTAGGTTTCGAGGACATAGGAAAAAAAAAACTACTAGGGGCCCAGGGGGGCAGGTGGGGCTAGGGCACAGGTAGTGGATGGTTTACAACTTTGCCCTAAGAATCTGGACCTCCTTCCATGTAGAATTCTTCATACAGCATAAGCTGAGAGAATTCTTCAAGCCACATGTAGTTTGGAAAGTCATCCAGGAGCAACCATTTTTGGAGGAAGTCCCTACCAATCCACGCCCATTTCTTGTGACGTGTCAAGTGCTCCACATTCAGGTTCAGGAGAAATGGTTGCCCGGCCACTGACACTGTTTGGTTAGGGAGGAGAAGCTTGGATAATTCATTCGCCCAAAGGATCCCCACCCCTACTTATGCAAGGACGAAAATAGTAATATCGTCTCCAAGGAAGTCTTCCTTAAAAACCTTCCTCAACAGCATCAGCATATCCACCTTGTCTCCTCTGAGGTCCAAAAAAGATGCTAAGAACCGAGATGTAATGTCTGTGGTATCATGGTATCTATTTTTGTTTTGCAGAAACTCTTTGCCTAGCACCATCCGCACAACCTCATTGGTGAATGACCCAACCTCCTTGCGGACTGATTGGAGGGTTGAGTCTCTAATGGAGCCCAGAAAGGCCCTTCGGTCCTCTACAAAAATGCTTCTCAAGTGGATGGGAGTGTCCATCTTGAGAAAACAGATGAACAAATTAAACAACCTAAGCCTATTAACCTAAACCAGAGGAAGAATTTAAATACCGTGAGCTCTGACGATTTATCTACCAAATGGCAAAGGCTAATTGAAGATGAAAGAAGTAGAGATTGTATATAAATAATTGAAGCTCCTGATTGTAATAATTACTTCTCTAACCATATTAATTGCCTTAAATTTTTTTAAATCTTTCGTAGCTCTCCAAATCTTTCCCATAAATGCATGAGTGTGCAAAATTGGAAACAACTATAAACCAGTAGCAAGTTGGCAAGTACCACATTGGAAGTCATGGGGACAAAGTGGATTGCAATAAGTGAATAGATAAATATTAAATGACCAAAATTATCGATCATGATTCGTGACATTTGGTACGTGTCTATTGATTCCAATTCCATTCCGGGCACTTTCTAGTGAGCTATGTTCTCTTCAAAAAATTGGGCCGAAATAAAACTTCAGCCATTGATCTACGATCATCAACAGTTCAAAATCATTGATGGATTTTAGGTATGTGTCACCCTTCACATGTCAAAGAGGCCATGCTTATAAATACATCGTGAAGAGTCCAGACTCAATATGATGTATTGAATCTACTGATGTGATGTGATGTGCCTTGTCTTTTAATGGCAATGAATTCATGAAATCGCCAATAAATTATATATTTTTCCATAAATATCAAAATATTCGCCAAAACAAATTAAATAATTTTCAAGCGGTGGATAAAAATCGCCAATACATTTAAATAATTTTTCCTTCAGAGTAAAATTTTTTGCCCATGCAATTATATATTTGTTCCTTTTAAGGAAAATTATTCGCCTCCTACAATATATATTTTCCCCATAGAACAAGGTATAATTCGCCTGAAATTTATGGAATTTTCGTACCCTAGAAAAAAACCTCCAATACAATATAATTTTTTGCCCTATTTTGAAAAAAAAATTCCCCATCCATATGAAAATTTCCCCTCGAAAATAATGTTAAAGATATATATGTTAAAGTTATCCCTGTTAAAGATATATATGTTAGTAGAAGTGCCAACCCCAAACATGTAAGAGAACTATATTAATATCAATTTAATATTAGCATGTTAAATAGGGTATTATATTATTTTTAATATTAGTATTATAAAATCTTAAAATTAGATAATCTTAAATAGGGTATTATATAATCTTAAAATTATTAATTAGGAAATTTTTCTTTTAATATTTATTTAATTAAATTAACATTTTTACATTATTAGATTTAGGCTTAGGCTTAGGGTTATATAAGATTAATGTGTTTGTAAAAGTAAAAGTAAAAACTAAAAGCAATTAATAATTAATTATTAATGTACCTAAATTTAGATTACTAAATTTAGCTTAAGTGAAAATAAAGTAAAAGATGACTTAATTAATAATTCAATATGATCTAATTATTTAAGTAAAGAACCTTATTACAAGGTTCAATTATATCTAGGTTTAGTTTGGTATGCGTTAGTGTTGACTTTGATATAGGTTTAGGATTCAAGTCAATTTAGGGTTTAATTAGGTGTATGGTCAATGTTCATTTCTTTCTAATATTTTAGATAGTGTTAAATTCAAGTCTTATAGTTGAGTTTGGTGTAATGTTCAATTAGTTTTGGGGTTAAGTTTCAAATTTTTTAGGGTTAATATTTGATATGATTTAGGATTTGGGGCCAATTCGGTATAGGGTGAAGTTTGATTTGATTAGTATTATAGTTAGGGTTAGTGTTCAATTTTATTTAGAGTTTGGGTTCAATTTAGTTTAAGGTTTGAATAGGTTTATATTCAATGTTTAATCTAATTTAGTGTAAAGATTCAATATTATTTAATGTTAGGGTTTATTTTGGATTAGTGTTAGGGATAGAGTTAAATGTGATTTATTTGTCAATTAGGTTTAGGATTGAGTTTTTGAATATATTGCTGAGAGTGGATCGAACCTTAACATAATTGTAGAACCAATGAGCAATAAAAAACAAAGGCTCACAAAAGATGAGGGCCCAAGGATAGAAAACATACTATCAAAAATTAACAAAAAAAAATAGTAGAATCCTAAAAATAAAACAACCAAAACTAACAAAACCACGAAATGCACTAGCTTCCTTTTCATGTAGTCCTGATTATCATTTAGTGCCTCAACCACTTCTACCAAATCCTGCATGTCATTACTATGGTTAGTTTTCACATTAAGCTCCTTCATAGTCTTCTCCAACTCTTCCCACTTTTCAACCATAGAAAGAAATATACCCACAACCATTCAAGTGTCACGTTCCTTATTGTCCATATCCCAACTCAAGGCTGTAATGTCCACTTTTGAAAGGGCTTTAAGTTTGTTGATATTCTTCACTACCACCTCAAAATGTGCTCAAAGCTAATAGATGATAGGATCATGGTTGTTGAACCCCTTGCAGTATTTAATCACTTTAGCAGTAAAGAGGGGAATTTACTCCTTATATAGAGCATTTCATACGAAGATGAAGCCATTCTTAAAAAAAAACTACAAATTAATTTCTTTGCTTTTAAAGTTATAACTTATTTTTTATATTTTATTTTTAAAATTTTATATGATTATCTATTATTTTTGTTTATAAATTTAAAGAGAATTGTTTTTATGAATGATTTATTTTCAAAGGAATTAAATCTTTTGTAATCTTACTAAAAACCATTTTCCATTTTTTGAAAAATTATAACTAGACTTTTATTTTTTATTTTTAAGTTTCTATATGATAACCTATTATTTTTGTTTTAAGATTTTATAGCCAATAATTTTTATTTTTATTTTATATTAAATATAGAAAATAAACTTACAAAAGGTATAGCTTCAACCAATAATTTTTTTAAATGATTTATAGAAAAAATAATTTATCATTTACAAATTCTTAATGGTGATTCTAATCTATTTTGATATCAGACTTGGGGGATATATTTGAGATCATAGCTTCCACCCAGCATATTTTCACTTACACATTTGATGAGGATGTATACATATGCCAAAAGCACCGAAATGGGGAAATCACAAATTTAAAGGCGGTAACGATGACGGTGCAACACATCTTTGCAACTGCCATTGCACTACGGGTTCAATTCTAAAAATAATATTTTTATTAATTACATTGTCTTATAACTAATTTAAAATAAAATAAAAAATATTAAAATAATTCATTTCATTATTATTCTCGACTATTTTAAGATTAAAGTCAAGAAAAGAAAATCAGATTTTTCAAAAAAAAAAATTAATATAAATAATATTTCTAACTATTTATTTTCATTTTTAATAATATTGTTATTTATTTTAATTTGGAATTGCATGTCAAAAATTATATTTTTATTAATTGCATTATTTTAATAAGTAAAATAAAATAAAATAGAAAATATGAAATTAATCCGTTTCATTGTTTATATTATTTTGTTGACTAGTTTTAGACTAAAATTAAGATTTATTAAAATAAAATAAGAAAAATAATAAATCAAATAAGACTTTAAAAATAGAAGCATGCAAAACAAAGAATTAGGAAAGAAAAATCTATAAATAAGAGGAGATAATCTTCTTAATGAAATTATTGTGTGTCCGATTTGTTTATCCGACTTTGAAGTGGCAGAAGAGGCATGCCATTTGCGTACACTTAGATTTTCTTTTGAACTCTAGTTTTTGGGGATAATTTGTGTAGGAGTTCGTAAAAATTTATTGTTTTGAGTAAGGAAAGTAGCGTCTCTTTCTTGTATAAGAACAAATGATTTTAGAATTTTAGTGGTCTTTTACATTATACGTGTTTATGATCAAATATCATAAAAATTTATATATTATTTTTGTTGATCAAAATTTAATTCTAATAATTTAATTGTAAAAGTGTAATGATGAAATTATTTTGAGAAATTAATGTATATTAATCAAAATAAATAAATAAAACTTATTCTTATTCTTACTTTTTACTAAATACAAAAAATAAACTAGTTAAATCTAAAAATAAACTAATACCCATTCCTCTTGTATTCTAATCTAATCTAGAGTCAACCAGCACAAATAATACATTTCTTTTGTACAATTCTTTCCACTCACCATTTTCATTTTCAAGTGGCAATAGATAACTACTAAAATGTTTCTTGTTTGGAGGAAAATACAATGATAAAATCTATATACTAATATTAATTTCCATCTTATTTGAGTTCTACTATAATGAAATGATTTTGTACAATCACTTATTAATAGATCATAGAATCTTATAAAACTTTTTGCTTATTTCCTAATCATTCATCCATACCTACATCAACATATTACAATACATTTGGTTATATCTTATCTTCACCTACATGTTGCCAAACATTTAACATTTATTACACCTATTAATATTCCATTGTTGAGGAACTTAATCTTGATATTGATATTTTGATTCTCTTGCATTGCAGCAACAAAATTCAAAAATCTACACATTGACAAGGCTTTTTTGTTATTTTAATGCATTCAATTTATGTCCTTATAATCCATATATTATAAGAAGTGTCACTTTGCAGATTTTTAGCCTTAGAGTATTAAGAAGATTGCAATTCAACAAAAAAAAAAAAAAGTCATTCTATGATATTTTTAATATTGAAGAGATATTTTTTTTGTCATTTTTATTAAAGTTAAGCTGGTTCAATCAATGTGTCAATCTTAAAGTTTGACCCTTAAAATTATAGCAATTTAAATAAGACAACTTTAAATGTGACTTCGTCCTTCATTTTTGACTTGAGGTAGATAATCTATTCAATTAATAGGAGAAGCGTAGAATGTGCTAGATAAGGAATTCATGCTAAATGTTAGATTTGCATCAATATATATTCACTTAAATCTGTGATATCAATTTAAGACCATTCAAAGTTTCACATAAAAATTTAGATCAAAAGATCTAATTTCCTTTGCATAGAAACAGGCTCCCGGCGAAAGTACTCTGCGTGAATTTTAATATGTGAAAGTGCGAAAGTGCGAACATGGAGGATTTGCGTGAAATTTAATATGCGAAAGTGCTCTGCGTGAAACCGAAACTGCGAACTTGAAATATGCTATCCTCTGGATTAAGGGCTCTGCTTTGCATGAAACGAATTAGAAAGATGCTTTGTTCTGCGTGAAAGGTGAAAATGAATTAATCCCCCTACTCTGCATGAAGGGCGAAAACTTGGCGTGAACAGCGGGTGCGTGAAGGGCGAAAAATGCGAATTGCATGAAGCCAAAATCCAACAGAGGACTGCTGAAAGTGGATCGTCAAATCTGGATTGAGGCGCGTCAACACTTAGTGGTTTTGGAGGAGAACTCCCTCCTCCATGCGGTTTGCAGACAAATCTCCCTTATACTCTTCATTTAATGCTCTTCTTTACTCTACGTCCTCCGTTTTAATTGCTTCTTCTGCATGTGAATCTGTGTCTTCCCTAATGGAGGTGGAAATGGATGGAGACCCTCAGTCTCATCGTCCCCTACCTCCTCCCAACCCCCTCTGCAACCAAAAAAAACCTTCAGTGAAGCTATGGGTAGGGTTTCCTTGGCAATTGACCAGGATGCCAGATTTGTTGTTGTCAGTGGAGATGGTGGAGCAAGTCTAGATGGTATGGACCTTGGCCTACACTCCAACACTATCTCCATTTCACCTAATGATTCTATGGTCAATGAAATTGCTATTGAAAAAAACAAGTTGAAAGACTCTGCAATTTTTTTTGCCTGTGTGGATGCTGATAAATGCCCTCCTCGGAAATTTATGGATGATTGGTTTCATAACTACTGGAGTTTAAAATTAGGATTTTGAATCTCCTTCTGTAGGCAAATTCAGAAAGGACTGTTCATTATTTTTTTTAATATGCATGAAATGTAGTTAGAGGTTCTTAAGAAATTGTATTGGAATGTTGGTAAAACTTCGTTTCGTGCCCAAGGTTGGTCTCCTAAGGTGATTTCCAAGAGATCCTGGCTCTGTCGTGCCCTAGGTGGGTAATTATCAAGAACATTCCTCCATTTTTGTGGAAATTTATCCCTCAAATTGTGGAACCCATTGGTAAATTCATCTGTATGGATGACTCTCCACGGCTCGTGCCCCATCTCGATGCCAAAGTGCTCATCTCCATTAAACCTGGGATTGATCTTCCTAATATTCTCAATCTCAATATTGAGGGAGAAATCCTCTCCTGGCCTCTAGAAATTTTAGGGGGTTTAAACATATGTTTCCTTTGTAAAAAAGATGGGCATGTCTGTAAAAATTGCCCTATTCTTAATAAGAAACCCTCAAGTTTGAACTCGCGGAGAACCCATATGGATAACATTTGTCCCCCCCTAACCCTACAGCTCCATCCTCCCCTATGGTCCAGCCTATCATGAGGAGCATCCCTGCAACTATTCTTGACCTACCCATATCAAATACGTGCCCTAAAAGCTCTCAAACCAATATGGCTTCCCCTCCTGCTCTCCTATTATAGATAACATAGAACAGTTAGGTGTGGAACAACAAAATAGTTTTCAAATGGTTATAAATAAGTCTAAGAAGCGCATAAGGAAGAATGCACAACAATTATCCATTAATAAGATTAGGTCTGATAATGTTGGTGTTAACCCTGCTCAAAATAATGACAATCTCACCCCACCTGCAGCTGATGCTAGTTTTTCAAAAGTTAAGAGTATCATTAATCATTTTGAAACCCCCGGTAGGTGCACTAGTGATTTCCATATGGGTGATGGCTTTGTGACTTCCCCAAGGGCTAATCGCATCTTTGATAACCTTGGCTTCATTGATCCCACCCCCCGTATCGGTATTACTAGTGAATCTAGTGTGAGTTTGCCTCCGAAAGTCTTCAAAGAACTTGATGTTGATGGCATGATTCAGGTCATCATTGCTGATACTAGGGCTAATAGAAATTCTATCTTTTTTCCCTCTAATCTATCCTCCACACAAATGCCTTGGATGGCACTAAATGATACCCCAGTCCAGCCTACTACCTACGTGGAACCTCCTTCTGAAAATGTCTCTCAAGGAGATGATGGTTCTGGTGAAGACTATGATGATCAAATTGAGGGTTATTCCAAACCCAATAGAAGAGGATGCCCCGTGGGCTGAAAGAACAAGGCCCCCCCTGATAAGAAGAAGAAGGGCAAGGGTTTCCCTGCTAGTGATAGTAGCCTTCATGCTGCTAAGTGCTCATAATTTACCCCCCCCCCCCCCCCCCCTATTTACCATGAAGTACATCTCATCGAATGTTAGAGGGTTGGAAGCCCTAGACAGAAAGCATATTGTTAAACATTTATTGGACTCTCATAAAGACTTGGACTTTCTGATGTTTCAAGAGCATAAAACTATTAATTTTACCTTTGATACTAACCTTAATTTCATATGGAAAGACTCCATCAAAATTTACTCCAATCACCTCAGGGGTAAAGGTGGTGTTGGACTGCTCATTAACCCCAGATGGTCAAACTATATTACTGACAAGGGTTGCTCCCCCTATAATAGGGCTTTTTGGGCCTCTATTAATGTTGACAACACCCTCATTGGGGTGTGCTCTATCTATGCATCCAATGACTATAAGGAAAGCAGTGCCCTTTGGGATTGGATTGCATCCTTACCTAATATTTCCTGGATCCTTGGAGGAGACTTTAATATGATTGATAATTGTGATGATAAAATGGAGGGTAATGTTTTTGAATGGAATGGCTTTGAAAAATCCCATTTGGATAGAATGAAATTTAAGAAAAACCTATTTGATCCTCTTCTTGGTAATAAGGCCGATACAAGGGGTCTCTGGAACATTTGGTGCAATTTCCAAAAAGGTTGTAATAGAATTTATTGTAGACTTGACCGTTTTTATGCCAATAAAGATGTTTTTTCATTTATCCCTAGTAACCATGGAAATTTTGTTGTTGTCTAGCCTTTTACTCTCTCAGATCACCACCCTATTACTGCTCACATCAATCTTGCTAACTCCTTACCTGCTGATGTGGTGGGGCCTAAGAAGTTCATTCTTAACACTAATCTACTGAAAGATCTAGATGTTCTTGCTACCATTAACCTCATTAGACTCCTAAATAAGGATAATAAGAACTTAGCTTCACATATTTATAGGTAGAATTATAATGTTGTTTCTTGGCAAAAACTCTTACAAACTATTGGTCAAAAAAGGGCCAAAGACTCCAGATTTGTGGAAAAGACTCTTAATCTTAATTTGCTTCACCTTGAAAATGAAATTTTGTTGACTCCTTCCTGCCCTGACCTTGCCAACCAAGTGGCAAAAACTAGGGATGCCCTTAGATTACATCAACAAGTTAAGATCAAGGGGGCCATGATTAGAGCCCGTAGCGAGTGGCTCCAATTTGGCAATAAAGGCTCCAAGTTTTTCTTTAATCTACTTAAACATAAGCAAATCTGGGAAAAGACTGATAGACTTATTGTTGATAATCAAGAAATTGTTGATTTGGACAACATTAAAGAAGCCTTTGCCCTCATCTACCAAAAAATTTTCACCTTTGAAGACTCTGAGGCTACCAAGGCCCTTAGACTTAAATGCAAATCCATCACTCCTAGTAGGATCTCCAAGGGGGAATCTTGTCTCAAACAGAATTTCACAATTAATGAAATTCATAAAGCCATCAACTCCCTCCACAATGCCAACGCTTTGGGGCCTAATGGGCTCCCAGTTGAGTTCTACAAAGCCAACCTTAACTAGATTTTATCTGATCTTCTTGATATATACAATGAGGCTTTGGGTAAGGGTTCACTTGGCAATGTTATCAATAAGGGTATTATTAAACTCATACCCAAGGATGGTGACAAGGCCCTCATTAAGAACTAGAGACCCATTACCCTTCTTAATGTGTCCTATAAGATCTTGGCTAAAATTTTGGCCCTCTGACTGGAAAATATCCTGCCCAAGTTCATTTGCCCCACCAAAACTGGCTTCATTAAAGGTAGGTATATTCTGGAAAATCTCATCACAAGTTGGGAAGCCATGGAATGGTCTAAAGTTTCTCGTCAAGACATTGCTATGTTTCTCCTTGACTTTGAGAAAGCCTATGATAGGGTGGAATGGGAATTTATTATTACGATGCTTGAAGCCTTTGGCTTTCCTAGTGAATATTGTACTTATGTCAAGGTCCTCCTTCAAGATGCCTCTGCTCAAATTGATGTTAATGGCTCCCTCTCCTCTTCCAGTAGAAAGGGCTTTATTCTACCTCCTTAGGAATAACTCCCTCTCCCCAAAGGTTAATAGTATTAGGCTCCCCAATGATAATGAATTGATGAATATTCAATTTGCCGATGACACGACTCTTTTTCTTGAGCGCACCAAGACAAACATGGATAACCTTACCCTTAAAATCCAATGCTTTGGGTCAATTTCTGGAGCTCGGATCTCCTAGACCAAGTCTACCTTCCTTAGCTAGATGGATCACCCCCTTGACTGGTTTGGATACCTTGGCTACCAATGGGGTGGTCCTAACATAATTGTTAGATACCTTGGAGTTCCCTTCTCTATGTCCCCTTCCCTCAAAGATATGTGGCTCTGGGTTAAGGATAAAATTGATAAGAAACTTAGTAAATGGAACAATAGATTCCTCTCCCTAGCTGGCACGGTTCAAGTGTGCCAAAAAATCCTCTCCTCCTATAATATCTACTACTCCTTTGCTTGGATGTTTAGCAACTATCAGTTCTTAGAAATTCAAAAGGATGTTAGACGCTTCCTTTGGTCTGATGGCAAAGGTAATAATAAATTACAGGTTGTTAATTGAAAGTGGTGCCATATTGAGAAATCTCTTGGTGGCCTTGGATTAAAGGATCTTAGGATCCAAGGTATTGCCCTTGCGGCTAAATGGATCTTCCATTCTCTCAAAGGTCAGGAACCTTGGAAGGTCTTAATCAGACACAATATTGAGAGGGTTGTCCCTAAGAATGCTAAGTCTTGGAAGGGTTTACCTCTCACCGACCTTGTGACCGGTGATTTTCCTGTTTCTATCCAGGGCACTTGTGTGTTCAAGTCTATCTGAAAATCCTTGGAACATGTTAGGGGTTTTTGGTCAACACTAGTGTCAACAATGGTGACTTGAGTCATGGCAGGAGATCCTTATGGTGGAACCTCTTCCAGGCTGGCAAACCCTTGGCCCTTACTTAGGGATGCTCAGCTAGAGCCTGGGCCAGCAATGGGATCAAATATATTATTGACATTTTGGAACATGATACTCTTATCACGTGGGAAGATCTCAGCTCAAAATTTAACCTCCCCCCCACTCAAAAAAGAACCTACAACATGACTAAGTAGGCTTGTATTGATTTCGATTTTCCTAAAGACTGTGATGCTGATTCTCATAGATTTATGTCTTTTAAATGGGCTGATGGTACTATTTTGGCTAAAATTAAGGCTCGTAACATTTACTCTGTCTTATCTTATGAGGCTTCCATCATTAAGCATGTTAACATTTTATCATATTTTGATCTGCCTGTTATGCAGTGGCAAAAGACCTTCAGCATGCTATGGAAAAGTCTGATCAAGCCAAAAATCAAGTGCTTTAAATGGCTTATGATACTTAATAGACTTCCTCTCTAGAGGAATCATGATAATAATGATTTGTGCTCTATTTGTAAACTTCCTGAGACTAGCAAGCATATTTTCTTTGAGTGCTCCATTGCTAAGAAAATCTGGTTAATGTTTGGCTTTTCTATCCCTAATCTTGTGAATACTATGGAAATTATTTCTAGGCACATTAAAGGATTGAAAAAGTATGCTAATATCTTTTCGTTTAATTTATCTACCAATATTCTTTGGTATATTCGGAAAATTAGGAATGCTGATAGGTTTGAAGGCCAAGCTAGGGCCCTTACTGAATCCTTTCAAAGACTCACATTCTTCAAAATTGTCGTGCAGGTTGCCTCTACTATGAACGTTGAGAGGCACAAGCTCATGAGGTTCCTCAAGGATGGTCACACCACCATGTTCATCAATGAGATGAAGGATTGTTATGAGTGGAGGTGCAACGAAGACAACCTATCCTCCTTTGAGGAGTCTCTCAAGAAGCTGAACAACAAAATTAAAGATAACAGGGAGCCCTCGTACACCCAAGTTGAGATGCTGGCACAGATTTAGAGTGAGAAGACCACTGTTTGGATGGAAGGACCTCAGGGATGGGCGGCATGGGTTGAACACCATGACGACATCCTCTCTTGATTCTTTTGTTGACTTCTCGTGATGCAGTTAGTTTGTTAGTACTCTTTTGTGCGGATTACGCACCCTGTTGTTACTTTGGTTTTTGCTGTCCTGTGGTGGTAATAGCTTTGTTTTGCTGAGGCCTAGCCTCCGTGTTTTGGTTTCTCTTGATTTCTAATATTAAAAAAATAAAATTCCTTTGCATAAACAAACAAAAACATTGTGTACATCATGGCTAGTCTCATTATTAGTCTCATTATTGTTCAACAAACTAAGCACCTACATCGACCCTAATCTTTAGTTAGCTAAACTTATTTGTATTTTTTAATTCAATAAATTGGCGTAGATAGCGTTTTACAAAAATGATAATTTTCCTTGAAAGTACTATTCGGAGATCTAATTAGTAATGTTAACGGATTTTCGAAAACCCTAATTAGAAGATGTCGTCTCATTCTCTTAGCATTCGTATCTAGTCAGCGGGAACTCTTCATTTGTTGGTGCGATATATATAAAGGAGCGTGACATCAACTTCATCAATTTTTACTCATTTATTTGATGTTACATGTCCATAAATCTGTTAAGAAAATGGCACAGCAAGTAGGAGCAGATGAGATCGTTAATGGCAGAGGCTTTTGATATGAGTCGTGCTTTAACCGACCTAAACAATAATATGTGTTTATTGAAAAGTATTTTGATTGGAGAGATAACAGCCTACGAAGCGGACCCGCAAAATCAAGATGATAAGTTTGCATTTCATCTTAACATGTTTAACAATGTTACCGATTCATTCAAGCAGGAGGTTGACGCTTTAGATCTCGAATTGGGCAGCTATTTTATATGGCACAAACCCTGGCCTGAATACATAGGATACTGTAATTCACTGGAAAAGATTGATCTTATTTTGGACGAAGCAATTGATTTGATTTGGCAACATTGGTTACCTGATCTGGAAGAAAGAGTAGAGAGACATAGGGAGAGAGAGATAAGACAAGTGGTGGAAGATCTAAGGAGCATAAAAATTTCAGGAGATCATCTGAATGAAAACGTTACGTGTTTGATTTGTTTATCTGATTTTGAAGGGGCAGAAAAGGCGTGCCAGTTGCGTTGCCATGAACGCCACATATTTCACATGGAATGTATTGAAGAATGGTTGAAGAGGCAAAATCTGTGTCCCACGGCCAGGTGGCCAGTAATTTGGAGGAAAGTTGTTAGAGATAGAGAGATCGGTACAGTTAGAGTTGCTCTTTACTGTAGTTTACGTGGATAATTAGGGGAGTTATTAAATATTTATTCTTTTAAGGTGGGAAGTTTCCCTTTCTTTTGATAATAGTATTTTCTTTTGATAATAGTATTGTTGGGATGTGAAGTTCAACTGTCACATGATCCTTTGTCTTTTTCAGATTTTTCATAAATCTTGTTATTTCGTGTCTTTTGTTTTGTGTTCATTATATGTTTTTCTTTGTTTGTTTAAACTTACAATTGGTATTAGATATTAGGTGAAGTTATTGAGTAGAAATAGAAGAAGATGATTTCATCATGGAAGAATTTCTTGATAATGTAGAGTCTTCTTATTTTGTTATTGAAGAATTTCTTGACGATTTAGATTCAACCGAAGAGAAGGATGCTAAGGAGAGTGAAGATGAAATTGAGGAAGTTGAGACCTAGACTCGGGAGGATTACCAAGAAGAATAACCTTGAAACTGAAATTGTTGGAACATTAAAGTCCTTAGGTTAGCTTTGTTTGTCTGATACTGGACTTTTGCTGATTTTGTCTTATTGCTGCTATCCTTTTGTGTATGTCTAGTAGCTTTCTTATTTTGGTGTATTATATTTGAATATTTTATCTTTCTTGTAAACTCTATGGTTTCAAGTCCTTGTAAAACCCATTTTTTCCTTAGTAAAAAAATAACTTGTTCCAAATACTAGACCAGAAAGGGGCAGGAACAAAAAATCTTGTTTATAGATAGAAAGCATGAGAAACTAAGAAGAATTTTGAAGAAGATCCACTCCACACCAAAGAATCATTTGCTGGAAAAGAGGGGATGTGAATGTTAGCCAACCAAGATAGAAGGGGCACAATGATGGGATGAACACTAATAATATTAATCCACTTACCATTTCCGATATAATTAGCCACCCAATAGATGAACCTCACCACACATCTCTCTTTAAGCTATAACGACCAATAAAAGTCAATTAGAGGCTAGTCTCTAGGCCACCAATCATCCCAGAAATGAATTTTCCTCCCATTTCCAAGAATCCATCTTGATCCATTAAGAATAATATCTTTGGAATTATAAAAATTAGTCCAAAGATCAAAGGTCGCAGCTGGTAAATTATAATTTTGTAAGACACTTTGGACATGAGTACCATTAACATGGTATTTTTTGTGACAAATAGATATCCATTCATTAGAATCCTTCAAGCATCGCCATAATTGTTTGGCCATAAGGGATTTTTTGAAATCATGGATGTGCCTAATAGAAAGGCCTCCAAGTCTCTTTGGGAAACACACTTGATCCTAGTCCATAAAATGAATGTGATTTTTTGATTCAATACCTGTCCACAAAAAATTCTTTTAGATTTTCTCCATGTGATAAGCAAATTTTGAAGGAACTTTAAACAAACTCACAATATAGACCGATATAATTTGCAAAGAGGCCTTAATTAATTGAAGCTTACCAGCATGGCTCAAAAGGGCACCTTTCCAACTAGACAACTTATTTTGGAAGTGATCAATCAAACTGGACCAAAAGGAATTAGGGGCACATCTCAAACACCACTGTAATTCCAAATAAGTGTTTGGTAATGAGGATAACTTACAGCCAAGAATATCGGGTATCTTGGTTTGTCTATGGGCAAGTGTGTTGAGGAAAAAAGTAGAGCTTTTGGGCAAGCTGATCCTCTACCTAGAACCTCTTTCATAACAATTAACAATAGACTTCAAGAGCTTAGCTTCTATCACATAACTTCCACCATCAACAAAGTATCATCCACAAATTGCTGGTGGGAGCAAACTTGGGATTGAGAGGAGGGGCAAAGCCCTTTGAGTCTTCCAAACTTGATCTCTCTCTGAATAATTTTACTGAGAGCATCACCCACTAGAATGAAAAGAAATGACAAAAGGGGATCACCCTGTTTGATACCTCTAGATGCCGAGAAAAAACCTGAAGGGGAACCATTGATTAAAATAGAGGACTTCGGAGTAGAGATGCAATGATTCACCAACCGAATGAATTGATCACAAAAACCAAAAGGCCACAATTTTTTTATCAGAAAGTCCCAATTAACCCTATCATAAGCTATAAGAAGATCAAGATTAAGCAAAATACCAAGTTTCTTGTTGACCGATAAAGAGTGAATGTTCTCATGAACATCAATGATACAATCCAAAATTTGACTTCTAGAAACAAAACCATTATGATGTTTTGAGATCAAAAGAGGAATATATTTCTTCAACCTAAAACCAAGAATCTTGGTGATTATTTTGTAGACAGAGTTACATAAGATGTTAGGTCTGATATCCTAAAAATAGTTGGCATCCAATTTTTTTGGGATCAAAACAATGAAAGTGGCATTGACATCTTTTCAAAGAGAGCGAGAACCAAAAAAATCTCTAGCAGCCTCCAGAATATGTCTTCCCACAATCTACCAAATTTTTTTTGAAAAGAACATGGGAAAGCCATAGAGTCTAGGGACCTTGTTTCCTTTAAAGAAGAAAAACAACCTCTTTAACTTCCTCATGCAAGGGAGTTCTGATGAGCACCTTATTCATCCCTTCTGATAGGTTGTTGGGGATCTCACGAAGTAATTCCTCCTAGGCACTCACATCCAACTGCTCCTCCTAAGCCAGAAGGGAGGACAAAAAATGAATAGCTTCTTGACTCATCCATTCCAATTTATCAATCTAGTGGTAATTAACATCAATCTTTTTTATTTTGTTGGAGGCTTTGTGTTTTAGAATTGTCATGCAGGGAAAACTTTAAGAAACCCCCCCTTGGACAAGGTGTAAAAACTTGGTGAAAGTTGTATAATTCCCAAGGAAAATTTTAATTTTACGGGTGAATTTTTGCCGTTTATGGAGAAAAAAAATAATCTCCATTGGCGAATTGTAATGTTTTTAAAACCCCAAAAATATTTGCATGGGCAAATTGTAATGTTTTTAAAACCAGAAAAATATTTGCATTGGTGATTTCAACCTATTTTCAAACCATTAAAAAAAATATTGGCGATTTCAAGCTATTTTCAAACCATAAAAATAAAAATATTGGCGATTTCAAGCTATTTTCAAACCATAAAAATAAAAATATTGGCGATTTCAAGATATTAACTTTAAGTCATTAAATCACATGGCACACAGTTGTCATCTCTCTGCCTAGAAGACTGCCCATTAGGGCATCTCGCGACCTAGCGACAAGCCCTTACGACTCTCTCTATCTCCAACTCACAAACTGAAAATGCTAAGCCTTCATAACCTCGAGATCTAGCGACTGAGGGAAACTGAACTGCCACTCACCAATTCTCGACCACAAAATGTTAAGTCCTCGTCACCGCAGAAACTTGGAGATAGTGGTAACTTTAACCCTTGTCGCGTACTCACCAACATAAAATTGTTTATCTCTTAACCGCTAGCAATTAACTCGCAAGCTCACGACTTGATCAAGTCTTCAGAAATTTAACTTCATGAGCTGGCGATAACCATTAAACCTAACCACAAACTGTCTTGTTGCTAGCTCGTGACCTAAAAATGCTAACATTAAACAAACATGAGAGCTAGCGACAACTATATGAAATGAGTTACTCGCTAACTCTCGCGGCTATAATGTATGACATCAGACCAACTCAAGACCTCGCGACCAAAGCAATTTCACTAACAATCTATATTGTTTTATTTGCTAAGCTCGGTAACATAAAATGCTAACACCCAAAAAGCTTGAGACCTCGCGATGTAAACCCAAACCAACTTGTCGCCAGCTCGCTGCTTGATCATGTCTTCAGACATTTTACCTCGCGAGCTAGCGATAACCATAAAACTTAACCACAAACTATCTAGTTGCTAGCTCGCAGCTTGATCATGTCTTCAGACATTTTACCTCATGAGCTAGCGATAACCATAAGGCTTGGATGCTGACTCGTTCCTGAGGGACTAGTTTGAAGGTTTCTCTTGAGTCAAGGTTGATTAGACAAGCGAGGACGATGGTTTCAAAGGCATAAAAGGATTTGATAGCTTCTGAGTTAGAGATGGGAGATCACAAATTTTTCTGAGAAATAAGAGCTTAGGTTGCTTGTTGTCAAGGATTTTGAAGCTGAATTTGTCCAATCAAGGAGGAATAAAATTAGAACAAAATCATTCACAATAGATGAGCCTTAGTAGGATATAGTGGATTAAGGATTTGATAGGCATGATGATGACTTCTAGAGTCTACAGTCATGTTGGAAACCACCAAAATGATAATTTTTCACGTGAATGCAGAATGAGCATCACCAAATGAAGTGTGAAAATATTATAAATACAATGGAGTGGTGACTTAATTGGTAGAAGAGAAAATAAACCTTTTTCATTTTCTGAGAGTGGTTTTTTTCCTCAGAAAGGAAGATGATGTTTGAGCAGGATCATGCATGGAGTTGCACTTGTTGTGTGCTCTATGATACCGGATGGGTGTTTTTTTGTTTTCTGCTATGTGAGTTTGTTTATTGTCAGAGGGGTTGTGAAAGTGAGAAGGATTTCCAAAGGGGGTGTGAAACCCTTTTCTTATCAAGAAAGGCCATGCATGGCACATCCTCTGCTTCTACTCTGCCACACGATGGTAGGGAGCTTGAAGAAGGAGCCCGCAGAGGAATGAAAGAAGGATTTGTCTGGGTGGGGAGTGGCAGCCAGTCATCAAAGAAGGATTTGTTTGGGTGGGGAGTGGCAGCCAGTCATCTTTGTGATGACATGGAAGCTGCAACCCCTCCCCAACATATTACATTTACCCTAAAGCTCCTCTTTCCACTTTCCTTGATCGTGGGAATGAAGGCTCGAACTCATCTTTCCATTTTCTCTTTTCTTGGGCATGAAGGCTTGCTCCTCTATTTGGAAATGATCTGTTGGACAGAATGTAACATCTCACATTCCATCCAAAGGCATCAGGGTGATAATGGCATGGCTCAAGCAGTTTTGCAAGTTGTATAGTCATTGGGGTTCCTTTTCTAGTTTCAGTAGTGATTCTTCATTCTAGACTCTAGGTGAAGGGAGCAAGTTATATACTGTATAGTCATTTATATAGCAAATGAAAAGCATTTAGTGTCAAGCTTTGTGTAGGTTCTTGAAGGAGTTATATATAAATTATTAAATTTATTGTGTATGATTGTATCTCTTTCAAATGATCAGAATCATGAGATTTAACTTTTTTCATTTGTTGCATTGTTATGGTGTATGTAATTTTTCATTTAGATTTTCTGTTAGTCTGGAATCATAATACATATGAAGGATTCACCTCATTGTAATTGGTGGGCGGATTATAGACAGACATAGAACACCTCCATATATATTACATAAACATCCATAGCATATAAAATCATAAGACTCAAGAGTATTAAGAATGAAAGTATTACTATTAATCACCACAATAGATAGGAATACATTATACAACATAATTAGTAAAACTATTAAACACCACAATAGATAGGAATACAACATATATTACATTATACAACATATATTACATAAACATCCATAGCATATACAATCATAAGACTCAAGAGTATTACGAATGAAAGTATTACTATTAAACACCACAATAGATAGGAATACATTATACAACATAATTAGTAAAACATCAAGACAACAGACCGGTGCCTTATCCTAGGGCATAGACTCTAGAGTCACTTTAAACTTACAATTCAAGACAACCTGATAATAAACTTCAATAATGAATAATGCCATTACATACACAACCCAGATTCATATGTAAACTGAAAAACCCTTGACCATTAAATTCACAGTGAAAACATAAATTCAACACAAAGACAATTATGTGAAGATCTCAAACTGCAAATGATATTGATATTATATTCATAATGATATCAGAAAGTAAATTCACAATGCGATTCAAGTTTTCAACTATGCACTTATCAAATTCTTGAACAGTTCAGCTATTATAAATTTATAACTATATAAGAGTTTTCAAGTTCAACATCAATAAAAGTGGCCAACTAGCCATCCCTCTCTACCGAACGAAAAATAAAAAGATTACTGTGAGCAATCTTGGGTAGCAACCTCAACCTGAGATTTCTTCTTTACCTTTGGCTTTAGCATGGCTTGCCACTTGTCCACCTCTTTGTCTGTTGGCCAACTGAATGCCTTTACCTCTTCCAACTTTGCAACTGAATCTGTTCATCTAGCATCTGTAACTGCCCTGGACTCAACAATAAATTTTTCATGGTCAACCTCAACCTTGAACAGTGAATCAAGCAGACCGTTAAGGAAATCAGCATCAACCTGTTCATTTACATGCTTGATTATTTCTTCTTGCTCCAAAATGAAATCAAATTCGCTAGTCCAATCATAAACTAATTTCAACTATCCATTACTACCATAAATTGAAGGCACCAATTTACTATAACCTTCCCCAAATGTCTGCAATTTTTCATTTATAAGCACATCCTTCCCTGTGAAAAATGCATAAGCTGCATTCATTACCTCCACCATGTCTTTGGTGTCACTGATCTTCGGAGGGAACTCATCACTATACATCATTGCAGTATCTAGCTTATCCATTAATCTGCTTCTTCCTGACCAAACATTGAACAAAGGTCCAAGAAAAGCGACAGCCTCTGAGGATGTTTTACTTGCCTCTATCAAAGAAATGTGCAAATCATGCACTACCATCAATTTTCCTTTCAATACATTAATCCTATGTTTCAGAACTCCTGACACAATAGAGATAGCCTTGACATTTTCTTCCTTTTCAAGCTTTTCAATTTTCCCTATGTATTCCTCCAGTTTTGCTGTCACATCAGCTGGTATTTCTTGTACTTGTTCTGTAATCTGTATTGGAGGGGGTTCATTTGCAATTTTTTCTTTCAAATCCACTAACTCTTCCTCCAGAGTGCCCTTCTTCATCAGTGTCTCTTCATAGTTTTTATTCAATGTAATCAATTGGGTATGTGTTTCTGTGTATCTTCTTGACAAATCCTTTGTTTTTGATAAATTCATGAAAGAAACTTGAGTAAAAAAAGAGGCAATCTTTGTGTCAATTGTGTTTTGCAAGTTCTAGATCATTCTGTCAGCTTTCTTTTCTACTTGGATATTTAGAAGGTGGGGCTTTTGAGTGGAAGGGGCCAAAGACCAAGCAACAAGTATCTTTGACTTAGGATTAAATCCTGATCCTCTTATTACATCTCCAATTTCAAATTTAGTTTTGAACATTGGGTCCTCTTGCTTCCTAGTTTGATCAATAATAAAAGTAGACTAGCTATCCCAGTCAGGCATCATAATCATACCAGTACTCTTAATAAATTGTCTTGCTTGTTCCACAGATATTTGCTCCCTGTCAGGATCATATTGCTCTAGTGCCTCGTTGATCTCCTGTTTCTTTTCTTCATTTGCTTCCTCTATGATCAGATTTTGTCTTAATTGTTTTTTTTTCAATCTTGACAAAAAACTTTTAAATTCATCTGACTTAATAAAGTCATCATCTTTCATGAATTCATTTGACAACATCACACGCTCATCAAAGCCTTGAGCAAGGGCTTCATTTATTTCTCCTTGTTCTTCATTCTGCCCTGCTTCTCTGAGATGTGTCCTTATTTGATGAGAGTATTGTCCTCGTTCTGTAACAATTGCTCTAGTAGGGTCTCTCCTCACAATTGTACTGACTTCACTAGTTTTATGTTTCTTTGCAGCTAGGGTAGATTGAACTTCATCCCTACTCTCTACATCATCAGCATGAGCACACACACTAAGTGGCCTCTTGCCATGTGAAGAATGTATATCTTGGGGGTCTTGCTGCTGAGCAACCACTTCAGAATCTGGAATTAGAGGCATTTGTTCCATCAAAGTTTCATATAAACTCAACATTTTGTTAATCCTCTCCAGGTATGGGCTATCAGGGTAAAAACCTGAGAAACTAGGGTCAGCAGCCTTCAATTCTGCTTCAACTCTCATCAAATTTTTCCATTTTCTTCTCCTTTCTTGTACTTCATCTTTTCTCAGCAAATTTCTAACCACATCTTCATCATCCAATGGTTCATGGTCCTTAATTGCAGCCCAAGGTGTCATTTTTGGCATTGCAATTTTAACAAATTGTTTCGGATCACAGAATCTAGACATAGCATTAACCAACCTATACTATTTAAGGAAATTGTTTACTTCATCAAAGCAACTCCTACCAATGGTAAAATTAGACGCAACCCAAAGCCTAGGAAGAAAAGAACCCTTCCTATGTTTATCAAGGTATTCTTTTTCAACTAGGGTCAATTGCCAGATAAACTTAATAAAAGCAATCCTAATTGGAACAAACTTTGGTAAAATATGGGGAGGTTGAGGACACCCATAGACTCTGATCACAGAAAAGTTATCAAAAAAATAAAAGTCCCCCTAGTTATGTGAAATAGACCAGTTTGGAACAAACTGGTAAGGTCTCAAAACTCTCCTAACATCAATTGACAATCGTTCCCTAGTTATTCCTAGCATTTCCATAATTGGCGAAACAATCCAATTTTCAAAGAAAAGGAAAGAAGAATGGGGAGAACTACTATCCCAAACCTAGGTCCATCTTTGTATTGGCATTAAGACACCGAGTTCTTCTTTGAAAAGCTCCAATTCTTTATCCAAGAACTCAACATTATAGAACAAGATTAAATGCATCAACAATGAATAATGCTTGAATGTAGGGCTGGGTGCACCACTCTGAATTTCAACTAGAGCATTATGAATGTGTTCAACCACATAGCCCACATAATCGTAATCTTTGTTAACATCTGGGTGTTGAATGTCCATGGCCATCATCAGTAATTCAGCTGACATTGTTGAATCTCCATCAAAACCCAACACTCTGCATAATCCATAAATTGTACAATGCATATAATGGTGGAAAGTTGTGATGTCAAATGGTGGTTCGATACTCTCTGGAATTATAACCAACTTCCTATCCACCCTAGGCATGTATCTAGGGATTGCATGCTTCTTGATAACACCTTTGTATTTGTCATAATCCTCTGTAATCCGCTCCAAATCTATATCTGTACATGCAAAGCCAGTAATCTAGAAAGCTTCAACAAAGCTAGCTCTGTTAATTGAAACTAGGGTAGACTGGTTCTTTCTTCTGATTACCCTAGATACTGGGCAATAGCATTTAGCCAACTCTTTGATCAAATCCACATCAACATACACATTTGGCACAATTAACTTTGCCATATTTATATCCCAAGGGTTTGACATCGGGACACCCTTAACCCTATTATTCTAGAAATACTTAAACAGAGCATAACCAGTCATATTAGGCATGGTAGGGTTTTTGCATTGGCTAAATAAATCTCTCCATGCCAAATGATTTGTATTCAAAGCAATGGAAGTCCCTGGCATCAAATCTATAAATTCCTCTTTGTATTTCTTAACCATCATTTCCTCAGTGGCACTGGCCTTGGAACCTCCAGGTTCTCCTGCTCCACTTGTCATGGCCTTGGGCTTGGGCTTGGAACCTCTAGTAGCACTCATCACCTGGCTCATTTTAGCTGCAGGAGAAAAACTTAACCAATTTTCTGAAATTTTCTGAGTTCTCACACCCTACATTCTGAATTCTCCAACATTGTTGCAGAGCTCAATTCACTAGATTACCTCGAAGATAGAATGCATTAATGCAATTATACAAAACCTTGACTTGATCATGCAATTTATGGTATTTACTATTTGGGCGCCATCACTTCTCTCAAGTCTCATTAATTGCCACACTTGCATGAACTAGCTAGTAGCTACAGTCTGTGGCATTAATTCAAACTTCAAACTAAAGTACTCGAGTGAAATTTGAATTCATGCCCTTATATTTGATTGGCAATTGGCATTCAAAACTTTTACAGAACCCGGCAAACAAGTCCACGTGTTAGCGAGTTAGTGACAATGTTGCCAAATTTTCTTAATCGCAAGCTCGCAACCCCTTCTACGAATCCTCAAAGAATCTCGTGAGTGAGCGATAGCCGTTGATCTAACAAAACAACTTATTTCATCGCAAGCTCGCAACTAGAAACTTAACTTGACTTAAACCCTCGCGATCCCACGATAAGAAGACACTTAACCACCATCGCATGCTTGCAACACTTTTTGACTTAAGACTTACAAACCCGTGAGCATGCGATGACCACAAAATCAAACCAAAACTAAACAACTTCAAAACCTGCGAGCAAGCGACTTAACCCCATTGCATGATTGCAAATTAAAATGACCTAACTGCAAACACCTCGTGACCTTGCGATAACATAAAATCACATCCAGTCGCAACCTCACAACATAAAATGGTATTTGGGAATGGGCGTCGTCATTAATGCAATTGTACAAATGTCAAAATCTCGGCTAGATCATGCAAGCCGTCACTTCTCTCAGGTCTCATTAATTGCCACACTTGCATGAACTAGCTATTGTGGCATTTGATTGCAATTGCCATTCAAAACTTTTATAGAACTCGACAAACAAGTCCACGTGTCAATCCTTCATCTTTAATCGCACACTCTCAACCGGTTATAACAATTAGGAAAGGAACCAAGGAGTTAGCGACAATGCTACCAAATCCTCTTAATTGCAAGCTCGCAGCCCCTTTTACAAATCCTCAAAGAATCTCATGAGTGAGCGATAGCCGTTGATCTTCATCAAGCCCTTCAGTCGCAACCTTGCAACATTATTAGTAATATTCTTTCTTTACCTGCGAGCTGGCGACCACTGCAAATCTAACAAAATAACTTATTTCATCGCAAGCTCGCAACTCGAAACTTAACTTGACTTAAACCCTTGCGATCCCACAACAACAAGGCACTTAACCATCATCGCATGCTCGCAACACTTTTTGACTTAAGACTTACAAACCGGCGAGCATGCGATGACCACAAAATTAGACCAAAACTTACCTGTCGCCAGATCGCAACTTAAAATGCTAAACAACTTCAAAACCTACGAGCAAGCGATGAAACCAACTAAGCTGCGATACAAACTACATCGCATGATCGCAAATTAAAATGACTTAACCACGAACACCTCGCGACCGTGCGACAACATAAAATCACACCAAGTCGCAAACTCGCAACCAAAGCGATTTCATTAACAATCTCCACCTCAGTAACATAAAATGCTAATGCTCAAAAAATAAGAGACCTCATGATTTAAACCCAAACCAACAGGTCCAACACTTGCTAACTTGCCACTTAAATTGTTAAACATGAAATTTATTTGCGAGTTAGAGATGAAACATTAAACATGTCTGACTAATTGGTTTGACCACACTTGACGATGACATGGACAAATAAATAGAGGACAACTCAGATTTTCAATGCACGACAACTTCAGTTTACTAGCCAACTAAGACAAAAAAAAAACACAAAACCCTATTCGCCATGAACATCATTTTAAGCATTTACTGTAGAACTGTAGAAAGGTTCTAGCAGTAACGGGTATGCAGTATGAATAATTTTATGGATCTTGTGACACAAATTGTTGCATTTCATGTTCAACATAATGTGGAACCAAATACCAATTTACTAATAATTCAATTGTTTAGTAATAATTCAAATTCACAATTTAAAATATGAAATAAGTATCCGTTCTACTTCTGATTCACAAATTGAAGGAATATGATATCAAAAATCATCAATGACAACTATAGTATTGCAATTTTGCAAATTGAAATTGTAATATGACTCAAGAACTGTAGTATAATTATAAATACCTATAAATTGACTGCTAATTCACTTCAGTGAGTCAATCCGACTGTCTGAGGCTTCTATATCCCAAATGGACTCAAGATCCAAAAACTGACTAGTACTAACAGGTTCATCTTCATTCTGAGTTGGGTGTTCAAAAATGTCTTCGTCTTCATGCTGACTCTAAGTCTGCGATCAATCATATTCATTTGTCTCAACATTAGCACTAGGAGTAACACCACCAACTTTTAAAGTGTTGCACACCCCTCATCTTTCACGCATGGAATTCCAGATTGCCAGTGCCCTATCATATGGAAAATCTCTAACATTATACTAGGTTACAAACAACCTCAAGCAAGTTTCCAAATTCTTGTCTAATTTGTTTCTGATCTTTGATCTCAAAAGCCCTAATGCACTGAAAACTCTCTCATCTTCCACCAACCCCAATATCATTGTTTGACATAAATCAACAAGTTTCAAATATTCTGGTATTGCAATACACAATGCTTCACTTTGATCTATCCTTTTCCAAAGCCTTGTGATTGATCTAGGTTCAAATGGATTCTCCAAGTTAACCAGTTATTGTTTCATAACCAATGCAAACTATTTGTATTGTTTTCTAAGATGATCTGAATTTAAAATTCCTTCTATTGGCTGTCCATTGCAATATGCATCTTTTGAAAATGTCAATATCAATTCCTCTAGTTTTTTATGATACATCTTTGCATCATTTGGATTATCTCCAATTGAATGCCAAAATTGAGGATACACACAACCCATGGCTTCTAGTATTTCTTCTTGAGGGAGTCTTTCACGAATCTCAGTTGAAAGTTCATATGCAATAGACTTCAAATTATCACTAACAGATTTAACAATCTTGTCAAAATCTTCCTTTTTAATTGGTAGTGCTCTGCCTCGCTTGCCTGTCTTAGATTGGTGCATTGGTATCTGAAATCCTTTTATAAAGACACATAGCTCATTTTTGGTATTGAAATGAAAAAAAATTTCAGCATGATTCAAATCTATAATTATCTGCCACCTAAAAAAATTTGGGCTTCGCCCTGTTAGATTTGAATATAGACCATCCAGGCTCAAGCATGTCATTTTACGTAGAGTTCTATACTCATTGATATACATAGTTCTATCTTGGGCTTTCTTAACAAGTTTGTTCATTGAATCTAGCATGGGGAGAAGACTAGCTAAAGTTAACAGAGTCTCTATATCACTTAACTTATGTAAGAGATCAGGAGCTTTATCTACTGTGAGGCGTTGCTCATACATTAGACCGATCAAGGATTGATATTCTATTAGAACTCATTCCACTAGTCCATGCAAGGAGATCCATCTGGTCTCAACATCCCTAAGAATCTTGTTTCCTCCTGTTACTCCCTCAACAAAAATCTGAAATTCTGCAAAACGTTTAGGACTTCGGCAGAAGTATGAGTGGATCTCATGGACCAGATCTTCAACTTTTGACACTGTAGGGAAATTTCTTACAATTCTATATGCTAAATTAATTCGATGGGCCATGCAGTGAATGCCAACCATGTATGGTGCAATACTAGTTTGTAATCTTGCACAAAGACCGGTCCTTTGACCTTGCATTACTGCAGCTCCAACACACACCAACTTCTTGGCAATTGTCAAGTCATCCATACCAGCAATTTCATTCAAAGCTTTCTTAACTTCCAAATATAAATTTTCTGCTATTGAATTGCCCCTCATTTTACGAACATAGAGTAGATGAGTTCAACAGACATGTTCTTTTACAGTATACACATACATACAAACCCAAGCAGTGTTATCTACCACAGTAACTTCATCTATGGATAATGAAATGAAATTTGACTCTTTTACACTCTCTTGTAAATTTTGCTTTTCCACCTCAGCGAGACAGTTTTCCATTTCCCATCTAGCATTTATTGACCAATGTGACATAGGATAGTGAGGAACATTCAAAAAAGATAATAAATTACTAAATTCTGGGAAATCTTTCATAGGACGCCCTCTCGACATAATATGAAAAATAACACTCATCTGAACAGTCTTTGCTAGATTTGCATCTTTCGCTGCATGTTCAAGCCCAACCTTGATTGTATTTCCAAATCCACTATTACCAATCACTTTCATTTTGTCATTGTGGTTATGCTCTTCATATTCCACGGCATACTTAACATGAAGACATTCTTCCTTTGATTTCCATCTTACTACTCATGTTTCCTTTCCGTCTATGATCTATTTTTCATAAACCTTACCAATATGCTTTTCTATGGTGTCAAGCTTTAGCTACATCTTCTTCTCTCTTTTTGTTTTCCAGCAACAAATCTTACACCTGCATTCTATTGGTTGTTCTTCATTGTTTGGGACTGGTTCAATGAATGGGTAATTTGCTACCCAATCAATCTTAAAACTCCTTGTCATCTCCCACCCTCGCCCCAGTTTTACTTTCCTTTTTCTTTTCTTCCTACCAACATCATCTTCAGTACTAGCATTTGCATCCGAGTGAATTACCTCATTGTGTGTATCCCTTACAACATCTTCTGTCGTGTCGGTATTGCCATCCTCATTTGATGCATTTAACTCAATGACAATCCCACCTTGTGGTGGTGGTGAGCTACTGTGAATGGCTTCTGCAACTACAAAAGTTGATGGACCAGAAACTTTGCCAATTCCAAAGAAAGACTTTATGGTAGTATCTTTAAGTTTAAGTTTTGGGCGTTTTGATGGCCTCTCAATCCCTTCAGTTTCACTGCCCTGAGGAGTCTTACCCTTTTCTGACATCTCAATCCCTTCACTACCCTGAGGAGTCTCAGTCTCACCCTTGTGTGACATCTCAATCCCTTCACCACCCTGAGGAGTCTCACCCATGTCTGACTGTGACATCTTGAGTCTTGACCTCTCACTATGAATTAAAAGTTAAAACTAATACTATCAAGTATGAAGAAATGATTACTCACCTTTATGCCTTCTCAATTCTCTGAATAAGGAATCAGGAATGCCTAGGCCTATGTTGCAGGATTGTAACTCTGGCCCTCCGCTCTATAATGTGAATGAACTTCGATTTTCCAACTCAATTTGCGGAATACGAATCGAGACTCAAGAGCTCCCAATTTACTAATCAGACACAAGCAAATTGTAAGAAAGAGTGTATTTATAGCAATCCATGATTGCATTTTTGGTGAATTGCGTGGGGCCCGGGCGTCGCAATTTCCAATAAACATTTAATTTAATTGCATTTTTGGTGAATTACGTAGGCGTGCAATGAAAATTTAATTTAAGCGGGGTGAAATGGCCCAATGGGTCCTCGAATGCTTATAAGGTTTTAATTGATATTGGCGAATTTGGCCGACGCGTGCAATGAACATTTAATTTACCATTGGCGAATTAGGTCCTGGGTACGTGGTTGTTTTACTATTGCTGGCGAATAACGGAGGTGATCTAATACCCGTGTCCGAGTGATTTCAGGTGAATATTACGGGCATGCATGTCGGTGATGTGTGGTCAATGGCGAAGCTAGATTCTACAGTGCATCGTTAACCTCAAAATTCTGGGCGATTTGACCACGATTTTGCCCCAGACAATTCGCATGAAATTCGCCAATTGGTGAAGAATCGCCACTAAAAAACTCTCTGTTGTCATGTGAAAAAACTTGGTGTTCCTATCCCCTCTTTTGTGTCAGATGGATCTAGATCATCGTTCCCAATATTCTTCTTCTTTAGAAATAATTTCATGAAGTTTAGAGAGGACTTCAACTTCCTTGTCCATGATATGAGGATGATAACCCAAGGTTTGAATCTATTGTTGAATACATCAAGATCCTTTTTAAGAGAGTTCTTCCTTTGGAAGATATCACCAAAACAAGATTTATTTCATTTATGGACATTGGATTTCACATTAGAGAGTTTTATGACCACTCTATACATAGTCATTCCTTGGATATTAATATATTAGCATTCAACATTTTTTTCATATATGTCATCATTTAGGGTCCACATCTTCTCAAACCTGAAGGGGCATTCTTTCCTTTTGCAGAGAGGAGATATACTCAGAATGATAAAAAAAGGTCAGATCCAATCCTCGAAAGAGAAGAGAAATAACATGAAAATTCCATCTGCCAGTCTCAGGAAAAGAGCCTACTATCTAACCTAACTTGGATAAGATCATATCCACTACGTTTGTTTTCCCAGGTAAATCTAGCTCCATTAAGCTCCAGGTCCATCAAACCCAAAGAATTAATCATGTCAAATAAATCTTGCTTATCATCTTCTAAAATTTAACACCAAATTAATCATGTCAAATAAGTTGGGTCTATGATCTCGCACCAAATTAGAGAGGAGATCATTCTTGTGGGGGTGATTAAGCCCCCTAATAATCCATGAGATGATCTTCATTTAACATGGGAGGGGGATCCAATCCCCATTTCCTGAAGAGTTCTTTGGGGTCCATCAACAATCTCTGCTTTAGTTTGTTTATCCCTGTTGAACATATTTGGTGGCATTCCCACCTATCTTGGTTCAGATTCACAATCCACTCTTTGTCTATTTCTAGTTTTAACTCCAGTTGTTCTCGGGGCCGAGCCAATTTCAAAAGGAGCAAGGGAGATGCATTTATGGTTCCGATGTTTGACTTCAATAAAAGAATTTGAATCTTCAACTTGTTTCTCAAAAGATTTATTTTCTAATATCCCAATAACAATTTGATAATTTTGGGAATCCGAGGAACTTCTCACATCCACAATCAACAGAGGATTACACACCTCCATGTTATGCATAGAACTAGTCTTTAGATTAAGGAATTTACCCATAGCTTGAGGATTAGGATGTTGAGACTCTACTTGAGAAGAAGCACCCTAATCATTTAAAGAAGTCAACATATTTGAAGGAGGGTTTTGGATATTATCATTCACGGCCACTTTCCCAAATTGATCATCCTGGCCAAAAGGCACCTCTCACTCAAAAGACAAGGTCTGCTAGGACTCTCCAAGTGGGATCAGCTGGGATGATTTCTTCTTCCAAATTTTTTCAAAGGGGATTTCTTCAGAAAATCCCTAGCCCAATGATCAACTTTTTTGCAATGAAAACACACAAGAGAATGGACTTGTATTCCACTTTCTAAACCCATTTCCCCAATTTTGAGTCCAGAGAGATTTCTAGAGGAAGATAAACAGATTGCTTAATATTGACAAATTAACAAGCTTAAACCAATCTTATTTTAGCCACAGTCATAGAATCGATAGATAAGAGCTCACCAAAACAAGTAGCCAAACCTGAAAATATTTTCTCATCCCAATATTCTAAGGGTAGGCCAGGGAGGCGAACCCAAATGGGGGCTTCATTGCATTTCCAATCTTTAGGATTAAAGCCAGGCACCCATTTTTCCAAAGCTAAAGACGATTTACCCAACATCGAGGGGCCTCCAGATAAAACAAATCTTAAATCCTCATCACAGGTAAAGGAAAAGGAGAAAAAACCATGAGCCATAACAACCACCTCAATCTAACCTTTCCCTTTCCACTTGCGGGCTACCCAAGCCCGACACGACTCAATATTAGGGCATGGACAAAAAACATTTCCGACCAAACCAGAGGCCAAGTTAGACATGTTTTTATTCATAATACAGTCTAGGATAGAGATGGAAAAGGAACTAGACACCAGATCTACACAGTGGAAAACTGGGGAAGTTGACTTACCCTTGAGGCGTGAACTGGAAAGTGCCAACCATTTCTTATTGTTATGAATAAATTTGCTATTCTATATACATACACACACACACACACACATATATATTGAAAAGTATAAATATGCTAATGACATGATTGTAATTCTTGTGCATCAATATTTTTGCATGATTCTATAGCCACAAACAAAAACTGATTAGGTTTGTAGAACCCTACTAACCAAGACTTTTTATATGTACCAAAGGCCGGGGATGGTTCTAGAACTAGCTTAGGTTGTCAACAAGGGTTTACTCATTAATACCAAGTACTAAGAAATTTCTTTTTCAATGGTTACTAGAGTGTTAGGGTGGTTATAGGGTACTAATAGGCACGTAGAGCATCAAAATAGACAAGCATTGACTTGTGATTTGGAAAAATATATTAAAAAGGATACCAATGTTATTTCTAATGACATTTAATAAGAGTTTTAGAGTCAAATTGTTAGATTTAATTAGTTTGTCTTCCAAAATATGATTCGTTTGTATTTGTAAGAATAAAATTAATTTTTATTTATTTATTTTGATTAATATATGTAGATATATTTTATTAAAAAAAGTAAGAAATTTCACAATAAAATCATCCTTACATATTCACAATTCAATTGTATTAGATTTTGATCAACAAAATAATATAATAATTTATGCTCCAAGATTTCCACAATCCATGTTATATTCTCTTGAATTTTTCTGGATTTGATTGTGTATGTTTTTTTTCATCAGAAAAAATACATACACAATTGAATCTACAAAAAATCAAGAAAACATAATAATTTTTCACATTTGTAATATAAATAAAATAAAATTGTTATAGAATATTTGACCATTAAACCGTCTAAATAAAATGCGAATATAACAACTAACAAATTTTAAAATCACGCTACTATCAGAACATAAGAAAGAGAACTAGTTTTTAGTAACTCGTTCACAAATTATCCCCAAACACTAGCTGATCAAAAGAGAAAATCTAAGTGTACCGATTTGTCCATCTCCAACAGCTTCCATCCAATATGTCCATTTATATGCTGGCAACCTGCATATGGGACACTGGTTTTTCGTCTTCAACCATTTTTCAATACATTCCCTGTGAAATATGTGGCGTTCATGACAACGCAAATGGCATGCTGCTTCTACCACTTCATAATTGAAATAACAAATTGGACAATCAGCAATTTCATTAATATGATTCTCTGAAATTGTTATGGTGGGCAGTCCTCCTACCACTTGTCTTATCTCTCTCTCCCTCTGTCTCTCTACTCTTTCTTCCAGATCGCTTGACCAGATTCGCGCAACCATATCTTCTACCTTGTACAAATTAAGATCGATCTCTATGATTTGATCACGGTATATGTCGCAATCAGGCATGGGACTGTCGCATATGCATCTATGCACTTCGACTTCATGAGCGTCAAACTCCTGCCGTAATGAATCAAGAGCCATCTTAAACAGGTTAAGATGATATGCGAAGTTATCAGCTTGATTTTGTGGGTCTGCTTCGTACGCTGTTCTCTCCCTAGTCACATCACTTTTCAATGCACAAACACGAGCGTTCAGGTCTGTTAAATAATGCCCGTAAAGATGTCTCTTATTAAAACAGCTTGATATTCGAATAACAACTTCTCTGGTACCATCCATCTCAACTATGTTGTCATAAATGATCTCATCTCCTTCTCCTTGATGGGCCATTTTCTTAACTGAATTACAGATTTGAAACTTCAAATAGTTGAGTAATAATAGATGCTCGCTCTCCTTCCTGTATATCATATCATAGCAATAAATTAAAGAGTTAGAGAATGAATAGAGACCTAAGTATATGTAAAGTATGTCAGTAATTAAAATAAATATTCAATCTAATGTAATTCAAATTATTTCTTTTTAAATATGATTTACATAAATTTCAAAAACATAGATGACGAAAATCAGATTCGCATTAACTCTAATTAAATACAAATCTTTATTAAACCCTAACTCTTATCAAAATTTCAGTCTAATTAAATTGAAACCCTAATCATAAATTAACAACAATCTCAATTAAACTATTTTCTTTTTTCTTGTATCTTAGTCTAATTAAATGTTAACCCTAAACCACAATTTACCATTCAAACTAATTAAACTATAGATTTTACTATATCATAATAAAATAATCCTTATTAAACCCCAACTCAAAATAATCCTAAATCATAAACATAAGGTAAGTGTTATATTTTGTTATATATTAATAAACAATTAGTATTACAATTTAATATAATATTATAGAATTGTAGTTCTATGTAATTATAATGTAATATTACTTACAATATATTTAATGTGTACAAATGGTCAATAAAAACCAAGGTAATTGGACAAGTCTCTTACTAAATAGCTTTTGATTTATAAGTTCGAAAAAGGACTACGAACCATCATTGTAATCTTTTCAATTTTTTGTTTTGTCAATTTCCTTTTTTTTTTGCTCTCCATAATTACTATGGAACATGATCATATGAACTTTAACTCTCTTGTAACATGAACCATAATCCTTATTATTTGATACAAAAAAAGAGTCTTAAGGTCTAGTAACTAGATATATTATTCCAATTCAAATATCCAAAATCAAACCATCAATTAAAATCAACATCAAAATCCAAACCATGAATCTATTTTATTTTAATGAATTACCCAACATAATGAATGATTATGATGATAATCATGGCAATTATGACTTAAACCTAACCATAAGCACAACCAAAAAGCTAAAACTACTTCTAACTCTAAAATTATCCCTAATTCTGTGATAAATAGTATTTTTTTGGTTATATATAGCTTCCTATACAACACTTTTATCGTCGTCATCAACATAGATATGAAGTCTTCAAAATATATTGGATTCATGATTAAGATTTACATTAGATTATAATAATAAAGTCCATAGCTTAGAATTATGAACATATTATAATATTTTAACGAAATTATATTATATTATAATTATAATATTGATAATGTATTATGAATAATATTATAAAAAGTAGTTTATGGAGACATATCAAAAGATGTAGTTATAGTAGTTATAATGTTATTGTTCTTGTCATAGGGATTCAAGTTCAGTTCTATTGTTTATTGTTTACTTAGAGCTCTACATTCTTTACTACCTCCTTTCAACTATCTCCAAATTCTTATATTATCATACTTGATGAATGAATGCAACAAACCTAAATTCAAAATCAGCTGAGTATTACGCAGCCTACTTCCAGGTTAGAGCCAGAATGGAAGTTTTTGGGATAGAATGCCTGAAATAAATGTGGTCTTAAGGATTTGTTGAGAAGGCTTCAGAAAATTCCAAGCGAATGCCAGATTCCACAACGTTTGCCAGAAATGTGGTCTAATGGACTACAGTGAACTATAGAGGTTGCAGGGCAGGCAAAGCATGCATTTAATGAACTCTTAAGAAGGTTAAAGTAAATATTAATGGGATGAAAATTATTATTTGCCCTTTTGACAACACTCCCCCTGTCTATGGATTGGAAGGTGTGTGTTTTTTTAATTTTTTATTAACATATATAATAGTCTATAAAGCCATGGCAGACTTGCAAGCAAAATATGAAGGCATGAGCAAACTTCATGAACCATTTGACATAATATTCACTGGAAGATATGCACCAAACTGATATTCCTAACAGAGTGCCTCTAGTCTCATGAAATGCAATGATTGCAGGATAAGAAGAAAATGGGTTAGTCAAAAAGGATTTAAAAACTTCTGGGCTGGGATCTTATGAATGGTTTAAGATTCTATTTTTCAAAACAAAATAAATAGATATAAAACCTAAATCCTCACCATTGTTGCTATTATCGTGGGCTGTGATGAAAAGGGAGTTCTGAACACCATAAATAAATTGGACATCCCTCTAATTTTAAAGAATAAAATATTTTATCAATTTAGTTACAATCAACTTAGTAGACATTCATGTAGAAATGTGGTAACATTGACAGAGCGTTGGAGTTGTTTAACATAATTACATATTCTAAACAGGTAATAAAACATCATTAAAGGATGAAGATAAGGGTTTAGAAACATACAGAGAATGGAGGTAATGATCACTAGCATGCTCTCAGAGCCTCCATATCTCACCCCCTTCGACTACTTTAGTAGAATACAATTTATAGCTGTCTTATTGCTGGTTTACCTGAACTCTTCGGCTACTTCTGCCTTGCCTCCTCGCCTTCCTCTCCTTAATAAATAAAGAAACTAAAATCGATTGTAACCATATTTATCTCTGACAATCTCTATGAATCTGTCAAAACATTTTTTATTTTTTTAAACCAAAAAGTTATAAGAGTATGTGGACTATATCTCTGCCTCCGTCCGATTCCTTTCACCTTCTGTCCACACTTCTTAAATGGCTTATTTATCATTACAGTTAGATATATCTAGTTCCATCATTATCTATCAATGCTCCACTAGTTTATATATATTAATATTATATATAAAATACGTGGAGAGATATCCTTTTTTAGGTGTTTATTTTTTTTTATCAATTTTATATCTAGACGCTTCAAGAAGGATATCTCTCCACACATTTTATATATAATATTAATATATAAGCTAGTAGTAGTCATGACACAACATGAAAAATATTAGATTGATTAATATGTGATTATAGTATTGTATTATTAAATATAGTTATATTAATATATAATAATACTATTATATTTATAATTATTATAATTATATCCCTAATCATAATTTTGGTTAGGGTTTAAGTTTAGCATTAGGATTATAATTTGGGATTAAGGTTAGATTAGGGATAGGTTTTAAGTTATGGTTAGGTTTAATTTTTAGGGTTAGTGTTAGGTTTATGGTTATAGTTAGGGTTAAGGATTATTTCTAAGGTTAGCGGCTAGGGTTAGAATTAGGGTAAGGGTTATGATTATGATTAGAGTTAGGGTTTATGATTATGGTAAAGATTATGGTTCTCGATTTATGGTTTATATCATGGTTGGGATTAGGGTTTGAATCATGGTTAGGCTTAGGGTTTAGGGTTATGGTTAGGATTATGGCTAGGATTAGGATTTACATAATCGTTAGGGTAAGGGTTAGGATTATGGTTAGGGTTACAAATTACATCAAGGTTATTGTTAGGGTTAATGGTTAGGGTTAGGCTTATAGTTAGGGCTAGGATTTACATTATGGTTAGGATAAGGGTTAGGGTTTACATCATGGTTAGGGTTTGGGTTATGGTTTGGGTTAGGGTTGAGGATTAGAATTAATATTATGCTTAGGGTTTACATCAGGGTTAGGGTTAGTGGTAAGTTTAGGGTTTGGGTTATGATTTGGTTTAGGGTTAGAATTATGGTTAAAGTTTAGGGTTATGGTTACAATAATGTTAGGTTAGGGTTTAATGTTATGGACAAGGATATGATTAGGGTTAAGATTTATGTCATAGTTAAGATTAGGGTTAGGTTGAGGTTTTGGGTTATGGGTAGGGTTAAGGTTTTAGTTTTGGGTTGGGCTTAGGCTTAGGGTTTAGTGTTAAGCTAAGGATTTTGGTTAGGGTTATGCTCAGGGTTAGGTTTTCAATTGGAGATATAGTTTGGTTGAGGTTCATTATTAGGCTAGGCTTAGGGTTGGATTTAAATCATAATTAAGGTTAGTGTTATGGTTTTGGTTATCATTTAGGGTTAGGATTAGTTTTACTATTATGATTATGATTAGAGTTAGGGTTTTTGATTATGGGAAGGATTATTGTTAGGATTATTGTTTATATCATGGTTGGGATTAGGGTTAGAATCATGGCTAGGTTTTGGGTTTAGGGTTATGGTTAGGATTGTGGGTAGGATTAGGATTTACATAATATTTAGGGTTAGGGCTAGGATTATGGTTTGGGTTTACATCATGCTTAGGGTTATATTATGATTACGATTATTATGGTTATGATTCAGATTATAGATATAGTTAGGATTAGGATTGTTATTAGGGTTAAGGTTAAGACTAATGATTAGGGTTAGGTTTATGGCTATAGATTATAGTTATGGTTAAGGTTTACATCATGGTTAGGGTTAGGGTTTACATCATGGTTATTCTTAGGGTTTAGGGTTAGGATTAGCATTATAGTAGGGTTTACATCATGGTTGAATGTAGTGTCAGATTTAGAGTTATGGTTAAGTTTTAGAGTTGGGGCTTAGGATTATGGTTAGGGTTAGGGTTAGTGCTGGAGAGTTATTATTTTGGTTAATATTTCAAGTTTAGGATTAGTATTATGGTTAAAGTTTACATTATGTTAGGTGTAGTTTTAGGTTTAGGTTTAAGGTTTAATTTTGTTTAAAGTCAGGGTTCTAGTTCAATTCAGTTTTAGGGTTCAATCAGCTTTAGTGTTAGCATTAAATTTGGTTTCAAGGTTATGGTTATGTTATGCTTAGGGTTATGGTTGGGATTGGTTTTAGGGTGAGGATTATGGTTGGGCTTAGGGTTTAGGGTTATTGTTATGATTATAGCTAGGCTTAGCCTTTACATTATAGTTAGGGCTAGGATTAGGGTTTGGGATAGGGTCAAGGATTAGGATTAGGATTTACGTCATGGTTGTTGTCAGAGTTAGAGAGTTTGGGCTAGGCTTAGGATTATGGTTAGGCTTAGGATTTAGGGTTATGGTTAGGATTAGGGTTAGGGTTAGGGTTTACATCATGGTTAGGGGTAGTGTTAGGGGTGCATATAGTGTTAAGGGTTAGGGTTTGGATTTACATCATGGTTGAGGTTAGTGATGAGCTTAAAATATGCTCATAATTTGGATGTTAAGATAAACTTTTAAATGCCTTTACTTTTGTTATTTCATGGATGTTCAAACTTTGTTGAAACCTTTTTGGGATATCCTGTAGCAAGATACTTTTATATTCCTGCAGCTCATTGTGTTGACTTGATTGCATTTATTGCCCCATTGACTCCCTAAAATGACTAGTATATCGTATACAGTTTTTGAATGATGAAGTAGATTTAAATGTGTGATTAATGAATAGATATTGTGTATGTACCATACACCTTTTTCTGTTGCCTGTTACCTTTTATTTCGCAGGTTGTTGAAGAACGATCGAGTCAAGCGCAGCCGATCTCGGTCTTGCAGTAAAGTCCATTTCCTGCACAACTTTGAGGGAGCTCCGACAAGGACTCTTTGACCGAACCATGGGAAAGAATTTTAATGGCAGTTAATTGGGAAAGAGTGGAGCGCTAGATTTTCTCTCTAGATCGGGTTGAATGCATAAATTCATTTATGAAGTTTGTTCCTTGACTCGGGGCTATATTTTACTCCCACGTCTTTTTTTGATGGAGTTAGTTAGTTAGTTGCTCTCCTGCTTTTAAATAAAGCTCTCTCCTACACGAGAGAGGAGGAGAGGAGATAATAGATAGAGTAAGATAGAATCAGAATAGTAGTTATCATGTAAGAATCAATATGATAATAAAACACAGAATTTGTTGTTAGTTTCCATATCAACAAAACAATGTATATCATTCTGTTTTTATGAATAAAGTTCAATGAAGTTCTGAGTTTAACATTTGCGTAATCAGGAGATGCTTGCTAAGGGGGCCCACTTAGTAGGTATCTGTAGATAGTTAGTTAGTTGTTCTTTTTTGTTAAGTTTCAGTTTGTTTTCATCTTTAAAGTTTTTATACAAACTCAGCTTTACATTGCTCCTACAGCACAAGGAATCCATCACTGTGCCTATTCCTGCAGCATAAGGCCAGTTCATAGTTTTGGTTTCAGTTGTAGTTATCATGATTTCTATTCTAATCAGATCATAGTTGAGTTAAAGAGCTTTGCATTACCTTCCTGTAGTGTAGGTAGAATTTCTTTCCTGTATGTATTTTTGCTAAGTTTTGACCAAAATGAGTTCCTAGTGCATATATTTTGCTGCGCCATTTAAAATATACGTCCTCTGGTTTGACAAGTAAATGAACGTCTACAGAGAGAGATATTGGTCACCTGTTGGAATGCAGAATTCCCAGGAAAGGTTTTACTATGATTTTCATATCCTTTTGTGGGCACGACCGTTTTTGGCACCGCTGCCGGGGATGGCGTCTAGCTAGGAGTTTATCAAAAGTCATTTTTAGCATTAGTTTAGCTTGTTAGTAAAATTTTCTAAATTTGTCAAGCTACTATTCATCATATTGCATGCATAGAAGAAGAAGAGACGCCCTGCGAAGGTTCCTCCCTGAAAATCTATTTATTGAACTACCATTTGACCTAGCTGACAATGAACCTAAGGAAAATCCATTCGCTCTGTTATTCCAACAACCAAACATGGCAAATAATCTACCTCATAATCCACCTCCTGCATTTAGTTTCCCATTGTTCCCTAGGGAGATACTGATAATCTTAAAAATATTCCCTCTTCTTTCCTTCCAAAGTTTTATGGCCTAGTCACAGAGGACCCAGAAACCTTTCTGTTTGAATTTGATGTCCTTTGTCGTAGTTTTGACTACAACACAGACGCTCATAAAGTAAAGTTATTTCCTTTGAGTCTGGGAAGTGGTGTCATCGATAGTTGGGAGGTCATGCAGACGAAATTCCTTGAAAAGTATAAGGAATAATGTAAGAGTGCCAGCAAAAGTGATGACATATTCCAAATTCAGCGGAAGGACGATGAAAATATGGAAGATTATATTTCTAGATTCTTGTTTTCACTAAAGAGAAACTCAAACCATACTCTCAACGAGGACTCTCAGAAATTTCTGTTTCTAAGGGGAATCAGTGATGCCTGTATAGATGCCCTGGACCTGATAGGAGGAGGTGATATAACCCAGCTGCCTTGGGATGATATAAAGAAAATATGTCTTAACTACTCTCGAGCAATAGTTAAGAAAGGTCGAGGTCATCATGCTACAATAGGGAAGTCTTCTTCTGCTGGAGTTTCCCGAATGGAGATAACAAATTTGCTATCTGACTTCAAGCAGGACATCATTAATAATATGGCTACACAACTGGACACTATGCAAGCTCAAAAGAAACATGAGGAGGCTGATGCAGTTTTGGCTGAGTTCTATCCATACTGCAGACAAAAGAAGCATGACTGCAGATGCAAGATGGTGGCTAATGTGGAAGCCAAATAGCTACCTACTGACTTCAAGCCAGTAGAAGGAGATGATGATCAAGTGTTCTTTGTTGCACAAAGGAGACCATGGGCCCAAAGACAAGGTATGCCTCAAGACCCATTAAATTTTGGTAATTCTTATTCTGGCTATAATAACCAATGGCAACATGCATATGGACCACCACCACCCTGGAATCCACCTCAACCAAATTGGCCTAATTATCAGAATCAGCAATGGCAATCCCCTCAAGGAGGATGGCAGCAGCCACAAGGGCAATGGACCCCAACTTCAGGAAATTGGCAACAAAATTCCCAATGGCGAGGCCCTCAGCAATGGCAAAACCAGTCCTCTAGATTCCTGCAGCTTCCACAGCCACAACCATAGGCCCTTATGCCACCTCCTGTAGTAACTGCCACAAATCCTGGACCTTTAAAACAAACACCTATGCCTGTCGTTGCCCAATCCCAATAGTAAGCAACAGTAGCAGCAACAGCCTGCGTATTTTGTTAAAGCCAACCAGTATCAAGCTTATGCCTTAAATGTTAATAACATCCATTTGAGATCTAGAACTACTTTACCTGCTCCAAAATCGCCTCTGATTATTGAAATATAAGACTCTTCTCATGAAGAATCTACTGCACCTGTTGTTCCTACTGAGCACATGCCCATAACTGATACAGTTCCTAAAGAGCCTGTTCTACAAAATCAAGACAACCCACCTTTTCCTCAGAGGTTGCAAAGTACTACATATAAACCCATGGAAGAAGTCCACTTTTGACATTATGGATCAGCTAAAAAATGTGCAGATTCAAATTTCTTTATTTCAGGCTATTAAAGATATTCCTATTTTTGGAAAAGCTATTAAAGAAGCCTGTTTGAAGAAGCCTGGACGAAAGAAAAAGAATCCTCAAACAATTCATGTACTAGGAAAATTGGCTGATATAATGTTGGGAAATGTAGTTATTCCAAAGTATATTGACCCTGGAAGTCCTGTAGTGCAGATAAATGTAAATGGCCAAGTTGTAAAAAATATTTTGATTGATTTAGGTGCTGCCATTAATGTCATGACAAAGCATACTATGGACTCCCTGAACATTTTAAACATTAGATCTACACCCACAGTTTTGCAGCTTGCAGACAGCTCCACAGTTAAACCTGACGGGATAGTAGAAGATGTAATTGTCATTCTTGAATCTTGGGAGTATTCTGTTGATTTCACAATATTATCAGTTAAGACAACTTTAGGAGGATATCCAGTTATTCTTGGTAGACCATGATTAGCAACTGCTGATGCTTTTATAGGATGCTGTTCTAGAGATATGACTATTTCTGATGGGTAGTCCACAAATAAATTGGCTCTGTATCCGCCTGCTAGACCTCAGCCAAATTTGTCCCAACCTGTTTGGCCAGATGTGGGGGAGGAAATTGAAGAAGCCAATTCTTTGGCTCAATTAATGATGATTCAAAATGACCCATTCTCACAACTTTAGAGTGAAGATGTTTTGCTGTTTCAAATTCTACAGTACAACTCTGATATGGGTAGTTCATCTGATCTAAATGGTACTCATTTACAATGTTTCCTGCAGCAACTAGATTCTAAAAATTCACTGCCTAAACTTCCAGCAATTTTTCACAATTTGCTTTCATAAGAGATACAAACATTACCAGTAGACTCTATGAGTAATCTCACGAAGCAAATAGAATTGTCTCAAGGTCATTGTTTGAACATCAATAACAAGCTATCACAGTCTCAACAGGCTGACCTACTAAAAATGCTACAAGAACAGCATAAAGCTTTTGCATGGGAATATGGAGATATGCAAGGAATAGATCCTCGAGTTTGTACTCATAGGATATATATCAAAGAAGATTGTTCACCAATTAGACAACCTCAAAGAAGAGTAAATCCAGCACTTAGAGAAATAGTTAAAAGTGAGCTTCAAAAGTTGCTTGATGCTGGTTTTATTTATCTAATCTCTGACAGTCAATGGGTTTCTCCATTAGTCATTGTCCCCAAGAAAGGTGGAAAATGGAGAGTATGTTTAGATTACAGAGAATTGAACAGTGCCACTAAAAAAGATCACTTTCCACTACCTTTTGTAGATCAAGTACTAGACTCACTGTCTGGCAAAAGATATTTTTCCTTTTTGGATAGTTACAGTGGGTACAATCAGATAAAAATTGCCCCTGAAGATCAAGATAAGACAACTTTTACCTGTCCATGGGGAACATTTGCTTATTCGGTCTTGCCTTTTGGCCTATGCAATGCGCCCGCAACATTTCAAAGAGCAGTAATTAGTATCTTTGCTGATATATTTTATGAATGTATGGAGATTTACATGGATGATTTCACTACCTATGGAGTCACATTTGAAGAAGCACTAGTAAATTTAGAAAAAGTATTAAAAAGGTGTAGAGAGCAAAATTTGTCTCTAAACAGTGAGAAGTGTTTTCTAATGATGGAAGAAGGTATTGTTCTAGGTCATCATGTTTCAAAGAATGGAATTCAGGTCGACCCTGCTAAAATTGAAGTAATTCAGAATTTACAAACTCCTGCAAAACAGAAAGATGTCAGAAGTTTTCTTGGTCATGCAGGGTATTATAGAAGGTTTATAAAAGATTTCAGTAAAATTGCCAGTCCACTTTATGCTTTGTTAACAAAGGATTCCCAATTTGAGTGGACAGAGACTTGTGAAAAATCCTTCCTACAACTAAAGGACTTGCTTACTAAAGCCCCTGTTCTTCAAGGTCCAAAATGGAATTTGCCTTTTCACATACATGCTAATGCCTCTGACTTTGGCATAGGAGCAGTTTTGAATCAAAAAGAAAATTCAGTTGAGCATGCTATTTACTTTATCAGCAAGAACCTTCAAGGTCCTGAGCTCAACTATACTGTCACAGAAAAGGAGTTGCTTGCAGTAGTGTATGCTTTGAATAAATTTAGGCATTATGTCATAGGTTATCAGATATTCATCCATACTGACAATGCATCAATCAAGTATCTGATGAACAAACCTGTCATCTCTGGTAGGTTGGCACGTTGGCTCCTGTTGTTACAAGAATTTGACATTTCCATAATTGACAAACCAGGGAGAGCCAATATTGTAGCTGACTTTTTATCAAGACTTCAATCAGCTACACCTGTTGAATATGAGATCATTGATGATAGGTTCCCAGATGAACACTTGTTTTCCATCACTGCACATATACCCTGGTATGCAGACATTGCCAATTATCTAGTAGCAAACAGAATACCAGACCACTTTTCTCCAAAAGAAAAGAAATTGTTAATAGAGAAAAGTTTTAACTTCTTCTGGATTGCAAATAGTTTGTTCTATACTGGACCTGATCAAGTAATGCGAAGATGTGTAAGAGAAGACAAAACTTATGACATATTGCATGCTTGCCATGATGAACCATGTGGAGGACATTTTGCAGCAAAAAGAACATCAATGAAAGTTCTTACAACAGGGTACTACTGGCCAACATTACATAAGGATGCTGTGGCTTAAACAAGAAAATGTGACAGATGCTAGCATATGGGAAGACCAACTAAGTCCGATGAAATGTCACTATATCCGTAGATAATAGTCACCCCTTTTGATAAATGGGGGATGGATTTTGTAGGGTCAATTGATCCACCATCAAATGGAAAGTCATACATTCTTGTTTGCACGGATTATGTAACAAAATGGGTCGAGGTAATAGCTATGACTCATGCCCGAGATAACAAAGTTGCTGAGTTTCTGTATGAAAAAATTTTCACAAGATTTGGAATTCCTAGAGAGCTTGTAACCAATCAAGGAGCTCAGTTTACGTCGAATCTGATCACTGCACTGATGAATGACTATAAAATCAAACATAGGAAGTCCAGCCCTTATCACCCTCAAGCCAATGGTCAGGCAGAGGTAACAAACAGAGAAATTGAGGCGATCCTCACAAAGACAGTGCAGATCCATAGAAAAGATTGGAGCAATAGACTTCCTGAAGCAGTTTGGGTTTACAGAACTACATGGAAAAAAACAACTGGCTTTACACCTTTTGAGCTGCTTTATGGGAAAACAGCCATGTTACCCATAGAATTTGAACATAAAACTTTGAGGACAACTCTTGAACTCAATATAGACATATCTGAAGCATAAAAGGACCGTCTCCTGCAGCTAAATGCTTTGAACGAAATGGGAAAAGCCGCCCTGTAGCATACATAAGCAATCCAACAACAAAGGAAGAAATGACATGATCAGCACATTAAAACAAGGAAATTTTCTGCTGGAGATTGGGCTCTATTATATGATTCCAGATATCAAGAAAACCAAGGTAAGCTCACAACACGCTGGCTTGGCCCCTATGAAGTTGAAAATATGTTTGACAATGGAGCTGTACAGCTGGTAACAATAGACCCAGTCTGCTTCAAATTGCTAGTGAATGGCCACCGACTCCGGTTGTACCACAAACCAGTCTCCAAGAAAAAATTCATGTAGCAGTTCGTTCAGGTTCTTCCCACTACTCTTCCTGTAGCCGAAGGCTTTAGCTTTTTTCCTGCAGCGTTACCGTAATTTTCAAAACAAGCATGCTCATAATAAAGGTTTTTTTAAAAAAAAAAAAAAAAAAGGAAACCCCTTTTTCTCCATTCTCATATCGCTCCCATTTCATTTCTTTATCTTCCGTCCATCCATTCCATCCGTTCATTTCATCCGCCCATCTCACCCATCCATGTCATCCATCTGCATCAACCTTAATTAAGATATCTTTCCCACTTGTCAATTCATGCAGATGCCATCATCTTTCTTCACACGTACGTGTAATTATCAAAGGTATGCCATATCTTTTCTTATTGCATATTTGATTTGTTTCATCCTCTTCATTTACTGCTATGCATGTACCGGTCATTATTACCCGACTCTCTACCTGTTCTTTACGACATATGAGGACACATGTCATCCTTTAAGAAGGGGGCGGGGTAATCCATCTGTTAAAATCTGTCTTTTCGTCGCTGCCATAACTGTAAAATAATCTTTCTTTAATACTTTTCTGGTACTTTCCAAATATGATCGCATGTCCTTCTTTATTGCATAATTACGATTAAGACTGCTAGTTGAAAAAGTTTATTTTTGGAAAAAGAAAGAAATGTGACGGCATGAAAGAAGAAAAACCAGAGCAGAAAGGGAAACAGAGAATTTGAATCTTCAGCAAGGAATTGAGTTCAGCTAAAGGAAAACTACAAACATGGGTGGTTAGTTGGTGCGACATGAGCCTGTAGCTCATGAAATGTTATTGCAAAATCCGCAAACAATCCACGCATTTAGCCTCTGTGGGTGGTTAAATTATTTCTTGAGCTTAAATGATTTTGATGAAAAGGCTGCTGGAGAATTTTTGAGAGCCCTTTTTGAAGGGAGAGCCATCATATGGGGTCTAACGGTTGTTGCAACCGAAAATAGAATTACAGAAGTAATTGGGCTTCCAGCCGTTGGAGAAAACTTTTCTTCAGACGCTGCAACTGCAAGGGCTAAGTTTTCAATACCTACTGATGGACCTCTAGAAGTTTCCAAGTAGGGATGCAAGCGCGTATCGTTGCCTCCTCCTTATTCAGAGTATGCTACTTACATAATCAGGTATTTAACCTGTGAAGGCCATTTTTCCTATCTGCATTCTCATCATTTTAAATTATTGAGCCATATGAGGCATGGGTTAGTTATAAATGTTCCGAATTTCTTGTTAAAATTTTTAGAACAAAGTGCCCACGAAACTCAACAAGGGAAAGATAATTCTGTCGCTCATCATGGCCTTATTAAATTACTGATTGAGCGCTCTTTAAGGGATGTCTCACCTCTCTCCTGGCAACAATTTGTTGCCCAAAAGAATTTGCAAATCCCACAACCCCCTAGGGTACTTACCCCACGACCTCAGAAAAAGAAGAAAGAAATTGCATCTACCAGCAAAACAGGGCAAGGGTCATCTACTCTTGTAGCACCTTCCCTTGCAGTTGTTTCTCCTATAGCAACACTTATTGCTATTACTAGTTCACCGTCATTCTCTGGTAGGGCAAAGCCCTCTAAACAAACAAGGAAGAGGAAAGCTACTGGAACACCTCCTGCAGCTGCATCAGTGCCAAGAAGGGTTTCTGCAAGGAAACAATCTAAGACCTCCCTTGCTTCACTACAACCAGAGGTGATTGTAATTTCAGAAGGATCTGTTGAGTCCGAATTTAATGTTTCTCAGAATGTGTCCGAGAATGCTGCCCAGAGTTCATTCATTCCTGAAGAGGAACAAGTTGAGACAAAAGAAACAAGGCATAATGAGCAAGGGTTACCAAATCTTGATGATTTGGCTACTACTGCTATGCAATTTTCGGAGGAAGCACAGACTTCTCCACCGCAACAACAAGAAGAATTTATCTTGTAGCAAGAGCAAGAACAAACTGAACAATTGAATGTGCCTAGTGAAGTTGTATTCCACCCTGCAATTTGTAAAGCTATTGTTGTGTATAAGAGAACGTTTTTAATTGAGTTTCGGGAATATGTTAAAGCTAACTGGGAAACAGTTACATTGCAAACCCTAACTTTCCGATACATAGCCTAGACTGACATGCAACAAAGTTTATGGGGAATAGAAAAGAAGAAATTGAAAAAGAAAATTGAAAGTCAGAAGCAGGAAATTGCTGAGTTGAAAGCAAAAATAGACGAAATGTTAAAAGTAACTGGTCAGATTATGGAATGTAGACCACCACCCAAATTTTATGCTCTGTGCCTTAAAGAACAGTTTTTATGGTTCCAATTGATGAGAATTTCCAAAAACCAAGATCCTATAATTCATACTGCCAAGGAATTCTATGAAGCATACTAGGCAGACCCTAACTGGTTAAGGAATTCCTTGTGTGAATTCTATTTGCATGGCTTTTTAATACCATTTGAAACAGAATGGAATCCTCTTCCATATATTGGTGATATTCATTTCAGAGCATTTATGTCATGGGCAGCAAATGAGGCGAATTATGGTAGGCAGTGGGAAACATATGAGGAAGCTGAGAAAACAGAGCCTGTTCCATTACGTTCTCAAAGTTCAAACCCCCATGTAATGTTGAAAGATTGGTTTGATCTGACATATGGTATTAATAATGTTTCAACAAGAGAGAAAATATTTGATATCAGAAAACAAGTATATGATGAATTCCAGGCACAACAATATTCATTTTGGAAATTGGCATTCACCAGAAGTGAGAGAAGATGGGAGAGATTAACTGTTGGGTTAAGAAAATCAGAACCACATGGTCCCCTAAATTTCACAGCAGCTCTCAAACAAACTAGTAGATATATTCAATTGGGACTTCAAACAAGATTTGAACTGTGGTTTCCGCTGACATTCAGACCCCCTTTGCTAATGTGGCTACTTTATCCTCACCAGGCTACAAATCTTAACAATGAATTAGAAGACCAAAGGTATGAAAAATGCTAGGATTTCAGAGGATTTTCTTACAAGTTTAAAAATCCATTTCAAAGTCATGCAACAACCACTGACTTCAGAGAAACCACCAGAAAAGTTAATGCTGGAGGACCAGCATTGGACTGAGTAGGGGGTAGTGATGAGCTTAAAATATGCTCATAATTTGGATGTTATGATAAACTTTTAAATGCCTTTACTTTTGTTATTTCATGGATGTTCAGACTTTGTTGAAACCTTTTTGGGATATCCTGTAGCAAGATACTTTTATATTTCTGCAGCTCATTGTGTTGACTTGATTGTATTTATTGCCCCGTTGACTCTCTAAAATGACTAGTATATCGTATACAGTTTTTGAATGATGAAGTAGATTTAAATGTGTGATTAATGAATAGATATCGTGTATGTGCCATACGCCTTTTTTTGTTGCCTGTTACCTTTTGTTTTGCAGGTTGTTGAAGAATGATCGAGTCAAGCGCAGCCAATCTCGGCCTTGCAGTAAAGTCCATTTCCTGCACAACTTCGAGGGAGCTCCGGCAAGGAATCTTTGACCGAACCATGGGAAAGAATTTTAATGGTAGTTAATTGGGAAACAGTGGAGCGCTAGATTTTCTCTCTAGATCAGGTTGAACGCATAAATTCATTTATGAAGTTTGTTCTTTGACTCGGGGATATTTTTTACTCCCACGTCTTTCTTTGATGGAGTTAGTTAGTTAGTTGCTCTCCTATTTTTAAATAAAGCTCTCTCCTGCGCGAGAGAGGAGAGGAGATAATAGATAGAGTAAGATAGAATCAGAATAGTAGTTATCATGTAAGAATCAATATGATAATAAAACACAGAATTTGTTGTTAGTTTCCATATCAACAAAACAATGTATATCATTCTGTTTTTATGAATAAAGTTCAATGAAGTTCTGAGTTTAGCATCTGCGTAATCAGGAGATGCTTGCTAAGGGGGCCCACTTAGTAGGTATCTGTAGCTAGTTAGTTAGTTGTTCTTTTCTGTTAAGTTTCAGTTTGTTTTCATCTTTAAAGTTTTTATACAAACTCAGCTTTACATTGCTCCTGCAGCACAAGGAATCCATCACTATGCCTATTCCTGCAGCATAAGGCCAGTTCATAGTTTGCATTTCAGTTGTAGTTATCATGATTTCTGTTCTAATCAGATCATAGTTGAGTTAAAGAGCTTTGCATTACCTTCCTGTAGTGTAGGTAGAATTTCTTTCCTATATGTATTTCTCCTAAGTTTTGACCAAAATAAGTTCCTAGTGCATATATTTTGCTGCGCCATTTAAAGTATACGTCCCCTGGTTTGACAAGTAAATGAACATCTTCAGAGAGAGATATTGGTCACTTGTTGGAATGCCCAATTCCCAGGAAAGGTTTTACTATGATTTTCATATCCTTTTGTGGGCGTGACCAGTTAGGATTAAAGGGAAAGGGTTAACATTTAGATTATAGTAGGGCTTAGGTCTTAGGTTTATGGTTAGGGTTAGGGTTAGCATTATGGTTAGTGTTTTGAATTATTGTTAGGGTTATTGTTTACATCATGATAAGGGTTAGGCTAAGAGTTATGGTTATAGTTTGGGCTAAGGCTTAGGATTAGGATTAAAATTATGGTTAGTTTTTACATCATGGTTACAGTTAGGATTAGGTTTAAGTTATGGGTTACTTTCAAGTTGAGACTTAAAGTTATGGTTAGGGTTAGGGTCTAGGGTAAGGGTTAAGATTAACATTAGGATTAGGGTTAGGGTTAAGTGTTATGGTTGGTGTTGGTTTTAAGGTTTATTGTCATGGTTTGTTTTAAGTTAGGATTAAGGTTAAGAGTTAGGGTTAGAAATATGTTTAGGGTTTACATCATGGTTAACATTAGGGCTATTATTAGGATGAGGGTTAGGATTATGGCAAGGGTTAGGTTTACATTATGACTATGGTTAGGGTTAGAGTTTAACATTAGGGTTGGGATTAGGATCTACATAATAATTAGTCTTAGGGTTAGGACTAAGGTTTATTGTTACGGTTAGCGTTTAGGGGTATAACTAGGTTAGGAATATGATTTGGGCTAGGGTAAAGATTTTGATTAGGGTTAAGGTTTAGGGTTATGTTTATGGTTATAGTTTACATTATTATTGAGTTATGATTATGTTTAGGATTATGGTTAGGCTAAGGGTTATGATTAAAATTATGATTAGGGTGAGGTTTAGGGTTAGAGTTATGGTTATTGTTAAAATTAAATTATGGTTATGATTAGGGTAAGGATTATGGTTAGGGTCCATGATTATGGTTAGGATTAGGGTTTACATCATGTTTAGGATTAGGATAAGGATGAAGGTTTAGTTACATCATAGTTAGGTTTAGGGTAAGGGTTAGGCTAGGATTAAGGTTCAATTTATTTTAATATTTAGTTAGGCTCAAGGTTGGGTTGTGATTTCATTTGGTTTATACTAGGATTCAATTTATTTTACCAATAGAATTAGGGTCCAAATTAATCAAGTGTTCAATTACGTTAAGGTTAGGGTTCAATTAGGGTTATGGTTGGAGTTAAGATGAACATTTAGTTACTATTTGATTAGGGTTGTGGCTAGGTTAGGATTATATTAAAAGATGACAACTTTTGTTAGTCTAGTAAATTAAAAAAAATGAACTTATTTTTACCTATTTTATAGATGGCCAAAGTTATTCCAATGTATAAGCAATATTTATGTACTAATATTTTTTTTGTATTAAGCATCATATAAACAACAGTTACAAAATTTGAGAGTTTGGGTTGGAAACCTTGCAGCCAATTAAAGAGTTAGAACATAAGATGCAGGACCTATATCTGGTAGGAGCTCAATACATGATATACGATCATTTACATAGGGGCTGAATTACAAAATTACACAAAATGATAGACATGTTCAAGCATCATGGGGTGTACAGCTAACTAAACACAAAGCAGGAAACAGGGTCGTTGTTGTCGCCCACTGGGGGGAGCCATGCAGTCCAACCTAGCTCTCCTTCGCACCAAACCAGCACATTCCCTTTGACAAACTGATCTCTGTAGAGTTTGGAGGGTAGTCCTTCCAGCTCCAGCTTGATGAAGTCTTCCCTCTGTTGTCGTGCCTCCATCTCTTTCATGAACCTCATCAGCCCTTGTTCAAAATGAGTCTTATTGCTTCCCATGTGGTCCCATGTGAATCCATGTGAGAGTTCAATTTGTCTTCCTCTAGCCTTACTACCACTGTGACCTGCACAGCAACAAGGTAGCAGATGAGTCTCCTAAGAGACTCAGTGAGGTTCCTACTCTTTCCATTAAACACATCATCATTCCTATATTTCCAAATGATCCACATAATTTCCAAAGAGAGAGCAGGCTAGAAAAGATTAGCATGTTTCTTGCCACCTCTAATATAGCCAAATACCATCTCTTCAACAGTAAAAAAATTGCTATTAAGTGAGATACCAAATAGATTCCATACTTCTCTAGCAAAATGACAACCAAAAAAGATGTGGTATATAGATTTAGGGATACGACAGAGTTTACATAGTAGGGGGTCTCTATTGTTTTCCTTTAGTGGCAGTTTATGAAGAAGGAGTCTCGAGGAAAAAAATTTCTTCTTTGGTTCAGTCGGATAAGTCCAGAATCTCAAGAGGGTAGATTACCATTGTTTGGAGTCCCAGGAAAGGTTCTAGGTGTAGTTAACATGATCAAGGATATCCACAAAATGAGTAAGGGTAGATTAGATCATTTTGGCTTTGGTTAGCAAAAGGGGAGATCCATCTATCCAGTAGAGGGAGGCTAAAGGGGGGGGAGGTGGGGGTAGGAGCGGGAAGGATGGGAGCAAGTGCAGACTTAAGGATGGTATAAGTTCTGGCCTGGGAGAGGGGCAGGTTGAATTTAGAGCTAAGAGGTTCCTAGGAGATCACAGTGCCATCTTCCAGAATGTGTTCAAATGTGACCAGACCCTGGTTGTGCCATTTCAGGGCAGAGCATCCTTGAAGATAAGATAGTTGTTTCCCATTGTGCAGAACATTCCACCATATAGACCTTTTCAAATTGAGAGAGTGTTCCTTATCTATTATGTCTTTATTTCTAATGTATTGCCTAACATGGTTCTAGGATTTCCATATAGATTTGAAGACTTCTGACCCTACAGGGGAGACCTCAAAATTCCCAGCAATCAGATCACTCATGGGTAGGTTCTTCCATTTTTTTGCTAATTTTGGGGTGGAGTATTGAATATTGTTTCTAACAAGCACCTTCCAGGGTTCATTGCCATCAATGGCTTTACAAATCCATTTGGCATCCAGGGCTATTCCTTGAAGTTTGAGGTCTTTGAGGTCCATACCTCCTTGTATCTTAGATCTGATACACCAATCCCATTTAACTATGTGTTGCTTCTTTTTGTCTTTTCCATCTGACCAGAGGAAGTTCCTGATTTGTTTTTGAATGTAATTGAACTGATAATTGCTAAATAACTAGGTTGAGGAGCAGTATATATTATAAGAAGATAGTAGTTTCTGACAAACCTGAAAATGACCTACTAAGGACAAGAAGTTCCGGTTCCACTTGGTGAGTTTCTTATCAACCTTATTTTTGAACCATTCCCACATTTCTTTCAAGTTCGGAGAGATGGAGAAAGGGATTCCCAGGTACCTAATGATAGTATCTGGGCCTCCCCACTTTAGATCAAACTTAGACAACCAAAGAGGAGGGGTATTAGTCCAACCTAACAGGGTAGATTTATGGAGGGCAATTCTACTACCTGATGCTTTGCAGAATATCTTGATATTGTGAAGAAGATGTGTTAAATTCTCCTCCTCTAGGGAGAAGAGGATAGTTGTGTCACCTACAAACTGTATATTGATGACTTCTTTTTTGTTAGGGAGTGCAATTTCTTTAATCTTAGGGGATAAGCTAAAGTCTTTTAGTATGTAGTGCATAGCATCCGCAGTAAGGACAAATAGGGCTGGGGCAAGAGGACACCCATGTATAATTGATCTGGAGAGAGTGATGTTATCAGATTTTAGTCCGTTTACTTCCACGACTGTATTGGCATCACTAAGTAGTGTCTGGACAATCTTGCAGAAGGAGTCTAGGAAACCCAGACTAGCTAGCATTTGTATTATAAATCCCCATTCTATCCTATCATATGCCTTATTGAAATCTATTAGTAACATAGCCCCATTCTAATTAGAGGCCTTGGCCCACTCTAGAGACTCCCAGTAGGTCACCAAATTTTCAAGGATGAACCTGCCTTTAACAAATCCTATTTGGGTAGGACTGATGATCTTAGGTAGTATTCTGATTAACCTGTTTGCAACTACTTTAGCCAATATTCTATAAGATAAATTTAGTAGCATGATAGGCCTCTATTTCTTGACCAAATTCTTGTCTCCCTCCTTGGGAATGAGTTTGATAAGCCCTTGGTTGATCTCTTTGCCAAGGGTTCCTTTGGATATAGCCTCCAAATATAGGGCATGGAGGTCATCTACAATCCATTTAATGTTTTTCTTATAGAACTTGACTGGGAATCCATCTAGTATAGGGGATTTGTCATTGCCCATAGAGGAGATAGCCATGGATATTTCCTCTCTTGAGATAGAGCACTGCAAAACCTCATAGTCCTCCTCATTAAGCTTGGGTGGGGTCAATTGGTTAATGAGCTCTCTAGCATGTCTGTGTAAAAAGCTTCTGATAATAGAGGGAGAAACAATGTAGGATCTCCTAGGAGTCTGTGATGTGAGTATTATTGTGCCATATAGCATTGATTTTCTCCTTAGCTTCCTTAACTTTGAGCATGTGGAAAAAGAATTTGGAGCCCTTGTCCCCCGAATCCAACCAATTTAGTTTGCACCTAGTTTTAAGCCCTTTAATTTTCTGGTTTTGAAACTTCCTGAGGTGATCTTTGATTGTCATCAGAGTGCAAGTGAGGTTTTCATCATTCGGAGAGTTTTGAAGATTCATTTTTGCATTGCATATATTCTCCTAGACTAGTCTTTCTACCCTCCTAACATCCTTGGCCTTTGTTTTGCCCACTGTTTGACTAAGGATAGTCCAAGCTTTTATGTTTGCATTCCAGGTAGCTGTATTAGAGAGCTGTTTCCTATCCTTTTTGTTAAACAGTCTGATAAAGGCCAAGGCAGAGAAAAGGTCTTCATCTTCTACGAGTCTAGTGTTTAGGATGAATGAAGAAGCTCTTGAGGAGGAGGGGGGCCCTCTAGGGAGAGGTGTATTCTCATTATTATCGGGTGGTAATTTGAGAGGGTGTATGGGGAGACAAAATAGTGGTCACCATTAGGGCTTTTGTCTATCATAAAGTGGGATTTATTGAGGTAGAGCCTATCCAATGTGCAGTAGATCCTTTTATTTAGCTGTTGATAGTTGCACTAGGTGTACCATATAGTGTTCAACTTATCTTTCCTCCCAACAATAGGATAAAAAAGATGCAGTTTATTGATCATTCTATCCCATTGAAGCCTTGCCATTCCCTTCCATTCAAATTTATTTCCCCTTTTTATATCACTGGAAGATTCCAGTATATTGAAGTCTCCCCCAATAATCCAAGGGATATCCTCTAGTTCACCTCTTTCTCTGTAGTCATTTGGGACATATATAGAGCATATTCCAGACTTCTAGTTCTCCATTTGAATAGAGACCCATATAGCTCTAGCACAAGGGGATTGACCCCAGTTAACTACTTTGTTGGCCCACTTAGGACTAAGGAGTATGGCTGAGCCACATTTTCCTTTGGTATGGTTAGTGTAAAAGGAGGTGGCCTCCCTTCATATACATTTGAGACCAATTTGCAGTGTGAAGCCCACTGCCTTTAACTCCTACAAGAGGAGGCAATCCATGTTCATATGTTCATTAAGAAATCTCTTTATGATGTATTTCTGATCAGGGGCAACTAGGCCTCTGATGTTCCAAGATATAATTTTCAACATGACACACTTGGTTGGGGAGGGTCAGTTTGGGATTTAAATCCCTCAAATCACTTGGGCCAGTCCTCTTTGTTTGCTATATTGATAGCATCAAATGCAATAGAAGAGGAGGGTCTACCTCTCTTTTTCCTTTCCTCAGAGATTTGCTCATGGCCTAGAGATTCCTTCCTGTTAGGACTATCCTTGTTGTTCTTAGGAGATCTCTTTCTCCTAGCTTTCCTATCTTTAACCATAGTAAATCCATCTTGAGGTACTTCCAGTCCTTGTTCGAAATTGGTTTCCACTAGAGTGAAGGGTTCTATGCTAGGTTCCACAACTTGGGTGGTAGCTAACTCTGCCTTCAGGGCACTAATAGGGGTGCTAGCAGTATAGGGGACAACTCTAGCAGGGTCTCCCCTAGAGTCCTCTAAAGTACCAAAATCATCTAGAGGGGTTGATGGTACCTCCTCCAAAATAGGTCTTCAAATATCCACTTGCACGGTAGGGGGTTCCTCAGTATTGAGCCCATTAGGTTCTTTGCAAATGGATAGTTTAGGGTCCTAGGTCAAGGCCCTACTAATGGTGTCTGCCATATCTAGAACACCCCTATCAATGTCCTCAAGGTCACTTATCTGACACTGAGAGGCTTCAATTTATATTTTATGCTTGAGGAGGTTTAGTTCAAGAATTTTCCTTGCTTCCACTACTTTTCTCAGTTTTTCCATCACTAGTTGTTGTGCATTAAGGGTCCTCGGGTTAGAAAGATGGGAAGGAGTATCAACTGATACGGAGGGGGAGAAGGGGGGAGGTTGGGCAGCAGCGAGGGCCTCTTTGATAGCATTGTTGTAGTCTAAGATGGAGTTAGCCATCGAGGGGGATGGAGAGGAAGGGGGAGGGGTGTGGGGGAGCGGCAAGGAGGAGGGAGAAGAAGCAGGGGGGGGGAGTGAGGAAGGGGCATGAGGGGGGGACTTGGGAGCAGGTTCAGAGGGCACAACTTTAGCTATAGAGGGGGGACCGAAGGCCCTAGTTTTAGACCTTGAAGATTTGGTCGATAATAAGGGACATTTCCTTCTAAAATGACCACTAACCTTACAAAAGTGACTGGCATCTATTCCCCCCATATACTCAATTGAACAATAGTAGGTTTTATTGTTGAGTCGAATATCAATTTCTACAGGGTAAATCATGCCTAGTTTTAATGCAATGAGCAGTCTAGCATCGAGATGTGGGAGGACCAAGGGAGAAGAGTCAATTTTTATAATTTTCCCCAAAGGTTCAGCAATTTTGTTAACACAGGACCAAAGGAAAGCTGGAACATTCTTAATGGTTATCCATTTTGGGCAGGAAAGAGCAAGAATTTCATCGTTACAAGCTTTAGGGTCCCAACAAATTGCCCTAAAAGACAAATTTCCTATTGACCAAAACTGTTTATTTAGAATTTTGCTTTGGCTTTCCTTATTATTAAAGAAAATTAAAAACAAATCATTTTGAATCATTCTACAAAATGAAAAATTGAAACCCTAATTTATTGACCCACACATCTTGTAGCCATTTATTCATATATTGACAAGATGGTAAGTTATTTACGTCAAAGGCAGCAAAAAAAATTGCTGAATCCCTAAGTCTAGAAATCTTCGAAGAAATGGCAGAGAGAATGGAGTCGTTAGGTTTAATGGTGATGCGTTTGGAAGAGTGTACCTCACCCTGTGCTGGTGCGAGATTGGTTTCATCTTCATGGTGGTGAGCAGCTTTGAACTTTGCATCTTTGGGGAATGAAAACCACTTACCCTCCACCATCTGGTTGAAGGTTTTTCGCAGCTCTCGAGCATTCACAGATGAAGAAATGGGTTGTTTAGGGTTCTTGGGACCATCTTTATTTGGCTCCATTTATTGTAGGAGGTAATAAATGACTCGAGGGCTTCCCAACAAGGTCACAGAGCCCTCACACCTGATAGCGTACTGCAACTAGCGGCACCACGGAGTTTCATGCCCTAGTTGCAGAGCACCTCCCTATTTTCTATCGATTCCAAGTTTCCTTTCTCTTGAAGAAAAGTTTGAAATTTTTTTCCTTTATGTACTAATATTGAATTTAATGATTAAATTAAATAGATGGCTACATGTTTTAAGGTCTACCATCTCAGTCTTTGAAAAATTTAGATCAAATATCTCATTTCATCAATCATTTTTAAAATAGTGAAAAATGTCAACCAACCTTGTAAACAGATACAAATTATGTGTAGATGCGCAAAATCAACTAACCTATACAATATTAAAATTTAGGGTAAAAACTACATTCCCAATCTGATCATACTTTATTAGTTATTATACTTAGTAAAAGATGAATTTGATTTAGTTTTACAATTAGAATTCAATTTGGTTTAGTATCAATGTTACACATAATAATTTGTTTTAAGTGTTAGGGTTCAAATTGGTTAAGGGAACTTGAGGTTAAATGTGGTTTAGGGTTAAAAAGTTAAAATATTCAATAATTTGCTAGTTTTCAATTTTATGATTATATATAGTGTTTAGCAAGTTTAAGAGGTTATATTTTTAAGTTTGATAAAACTAAAAAATTAACTCCGTTGTATGTAGTGATTTTCATATTTGAGAGGCTATATTTATTAAACTAACATAGATGTTCTTCTATGCTTAATTTAGTTTTCCATGGTGCATGATTCCTTCCAATAATATATCTATAATATTTTAATTTTCTTTCCAAAAAATTAAAATCCTTAAAATATTAATATAACAATCTTTAATTTAATTAAAAAATAAAGAATAGATTTATACTAATATTGAATTTAATGACTAAATTTAATATATAAAAAATTATATACCATTTTTGAAATATTTGTGTATGAATTTAACTTTTTTTTTTTAAATTTAGAAACATTTAAAATTTCGGAACATAATTTTTTTTATCTTTCTAAATTGAAAATAAAAAACTAATATTTTATTTTTCAAATATTTGTGTATACATGTAGCTTTGATTTTTTGAATTAGAAACATTATATTTTTATGTTTTAAATTTAAAAATATAAAAATTTGTTTCATCTTTCTAAATTGAAAAAATTAAGAATGTTTTTTACTTTCTTATCTAAGATTTTTTTTAAATTATTATTCTTTAAATTTTCATAACTTTAATTTATTTATTTATATTTATATTTGAGAAACATTTAACGAGAGATACTCTAAAGATATCTTAAAGAAATATATGCTAATTAAATTTGATAATATTTAACATTAAAAAATATAAATAAACCACAACTATTATATTAAAATGCAGTTACAATATTGGATTTTTCTATTTCATCAAAGCTTAACATTTAGAATAAATATTAATTATTGAAAAAATGAAAATTATAATTTACAACCTTTTACAATCTGTAATATGCATGCATTAGAAAATCACGATGATTGTAGTTTTTAATTAAGTGAAAAAATGGTTTTGAAGGGACCCTCAAACCCTTTGCAACATTACATAATAAGATTGAACCTGATAGACCCACATAGATAGAACATAAATAAAAAGATAAAACAATTGAAAAATAGACAAAATGCCAGCGAAGGACCAAAAACCAGCAAAAGGACAGCACACAGGTGCACATGGGAACACAAAGGAACCCCCAAGAAATAGACCTACGTAAAACTTTTAAGGAGCTTAGCAACTTCCAGCTCTAGTTGATCCATAGAGGCAGCTACACTCTTAATTTGTTATATCTCCTTATTAGCACGAAGTGCTTTCTTCCTGGTACTTGCATGTGTTCTCTTATCTAGGCCAGCATAAGCATCTTCAGGGCTCGTACCCTTGTATTCCATAACTATAAGAATAGATTTCTCCTGGTTGACCTGCTCCAACTTGGTGATCAGGATCTTTAGGTTTTCAGCAGAGGCCTTGAGGATTTTATAACTCTGCTCCCCAAATTTCTTGAGGGTATCCTCAAAACTAGAAACCCTCCTCTCGAGATCTTTAAACCTATCCTCCACCACTTTAAAATTATAGCCATAAGTATTAGTAATGGCTTCAACATCACTAACCGCTTTTACAAAATCCCTCAAATTATTAAGGAGAGAGCTAAGCTTACCAGGGCTCATGGCTTCAATAATTTCAATCTTGTTGGAGGAAGAACTTTACATTCCATTTATTTCCTTGACCTCAAGAAAGACCCATTTTATTAAGTTGGAGAAATCCAGTGCCCCATCCTTGGCAATTTGTAGCACATTGATAGTAGGGTCTTTGTTGTCATTTTTCAAGTCATTAAAAGTATCCTCTTCTCTAGAGGTTTAAAAATCAACAATACAGATTTTTTCATTGATTGGAGAGAAACCCTCACCTGCTCAATCCTTAAGCATACTATCAATAGGTCAAACATGGCTCTTAGAAGCGAGAGGAGGGAAAGGAGCTTTGGAATTGCCCATATCATCCCCTGAGGTTCTGGTAGAGATGGAGGGTGTAATCTTTATCTTCCTCTTTGGAGCAGAGGAAACCCACTCATCCTCATTCTCCATCTCCATACCCTCATTATCATCATCTTCTTCCTCATACCAGCTCTCCTCCTCTTGATTCTTCTTGCTCCTATTCTTAGTCACTTTCCCCAAATTCTTCTTGGTAGAACTAGCAACAATATATTTTCCTTTACCTTTGCTAGTATTCTTAACAAGGGTAGTCATGTTCATATCCTCTTCTAATTCCATATCAGAGACCACTTCTGTAATGCCCCGCTAGGAAACCCCGAAGGGATTAAGCCAAAACACAAGAATAGAGTGCAATAATTTTTTTTTTTTAAAGTTACACCACATAAGATACAACAAGATATCAAAGATTCAGATTACATAGCGGAAGACATCAACTAACACCTAAAGAGTTTCCCAACGAGATTACTTAAATTTCACAATTCACTAAACTCACACAATTAATCCAATAAACTGATTATCTTAATAACGAGATAATTCTAAATCAGGATAACTTCTTTCAAAAGATGGAAATATAAATCACAAGCAATGACTCAACCATTAAGATCTATTCATAATCTTCATTCAAGCTTTTCATTTAAAATTACAAGCCATACATCTAATATCCTAACACACTAGAATTCCATCATAAACATAAGAGATCTTTTCAAGCATACTTAATTTCCTTAACAACAACAACTGAATATATTCCATTACTCTAAGTTACATTCTTTCATATTCCAACTTATTGCATTTTAAAAGACGATTGCATACATGCATCTACGATAAATTTCATCTAAACCACTTATGCGTTCGATCAACATGGCATTCAAGAAAGAACTGCATATAAGCATTTAAAGTTAATTCCATTTATCCACTTAACCATTCTAACATAAGCTAATCATACATGATAAAGCTGAATAAAGGAAACATAAGAGAATACATCACATAACACCATAATGATCTCAGAGTTCACCCCTAAAGGGCTACATCTCCGGGTTTGCTCAACTGCAAGACCCCTCTGATAATTAATAAGGTTAATAATACAAGAGATTACACCATTGCAATCCGGCCGTCAAGGCGAAATATAAACAATATACAAACGACCGCATCGGTCAATAAATACATAAACGATCCCTGAAAAGAACAGGATCCAGCTAAACATAATCAAAGCTATTACAAAGGTCCAGGAGAGCATCCACAAAACTGAGTCATCACCACCCAAGGTCTAACATGAAACCGATACTCACAAGGGCAGAGACAAAAGGATGACCCACAAAGGTACTCCTAACAGGACACAAAACGACAACAGACTAGCAAACGTAGGGACAAGTGTCATCACACAACCTGGTCTGGTTACCATGGCAAGTCTTCATAGGTCCCGACCCCATACACTGGGTTGCCCTGGCAACCTAATCCGAGCTTCCGGCCCATCCAAGCCTCATGTGGACCCACACATCCTCTCGTGATGACAAGGATGATGGTTTGCCATTTCAGGCCTTCTCACAGCATGTCGAGTCTATGTTAGCACTCGTCCCATGTGTGAGGCACATTTATCTTACTTAGAGACTACATTCTAAACTACTTAGAGGTTATCACTTATTAGACTCACTCTCGATGGGTTATCCAGCAGCCACTTTGGGCGCGGCCCCTAATCGAAAGCCACTTTCCCATACGACACTAGACTATACTCAAACAAACTCAAAACCCAAGGAATACACTTGGTCAAACGAATGGAGTTCAAAAAGAAGAGGACAACCATTTGGTCAAACATGACTCAAAGATGAACACTTACTGACAATACTCTAATTAGAGACCCGACCAACAATGGTCAACCACATTTCAATATTCGACTCACACATAGAGGATATGACCAAATATGACACTACCACAAAACAACAGTCAACTCGGAACAGAGGGCTGAAATAGGTACCCCAAATCATTCCATACGATAGGGTCCTACCAAACAAAGCAAAACTTGCCATTTCATAAGCAAAAGCGAATACAGAAATTAAACTTGCAAAGGAATATTCAACAGATACAATCTTTCCGAATTGATCTAAACATTAAAAGTCGATCAAGTTTTCTACAAGATCTATATCAAATTACAGTTATCTACCTCATCTAGGAATAGGTTGTTCTTGGTTTTCTAACTCTCTAAGGTTCAAAGCATCGAACAAACATATTAAGCCATAATGAGTTTTTAAACCAATTCATAGTAATAAATCTCAGACAACCATTAATCAATTAAATAAGATATTTAATCTCCAATAAAACATCATTGACATACTGGTCCAAAACCGACCACTACAGTTCCATATTATTTCTCCAGCCCAGATGCATTACATGGATCACGGAAATATAATTATAAAAAGAGAATCTAATGAAGATAATCATTTCCAAAAGCACATCATTTAAATTCAAATATCAAAAGATAAATATTTCACTTACTTCTCAATTACTCAAATGATATGTTCTGGAATAATATTTAACATCATCAATTAGTAATTATAACATATTTCAACAGTTTTCCAATAACATAGTATTCTATTTTGTTTCTAACAATACTTCCTCAATTAGCCAAATACCCTAATCAGCTAGAAGGTAAGATATAAATTTATTAATCCAAGATCAATCAAAATATAATCGATAATATTCAATTGCGAAATTAACAGTTTTAGAACTTAATTAGAAAGAGTGCATAAGTCATGAAATGACATTAAATAATAATTAACCTGTAACCTCCATTATAAAATTAATCAATATCAAATTAACATTTATCATGATTATGCCACCTTAATCATAATTAAGAAACTAATTAAAACTTAACATTAAAATAATATTTAAAATATTATATGCATTTTTTTTAAATAAAAAAAAATACATTAAAAAAAAACATTTTAAAAAAAACTAATTTAAAACAACATTTTATAAAGGGGCGGCGAAGGCGGGGCCCACCTCCCAATGGGGACGGCTGTGTGCCCAAACCCTAGCCGCAGGCGGGAACTGCGCGGGCGGCGCCACTGTGGTGCCCACAGGTCCCGCGGCGCCCTGCGGCCACCACAGTGAGCCGCAGCCACTGTTAACTGGTGCGAGAGCGGGCAAACGAGCGGGAGAGGGGAGGAGGAGCAGGTGGAGCTTCGCTCCCCGCCCTCCAAACCCCAACCAATGTAAATCGTGCTTATTTCGCACAGTTCAAAAATTTCTCTTATTTTTTTTTTTTTAAAAAACAACTCAAAAATTTTCTTTAAAAATTTTGGTTGAATAAGATCCGGTTTCAATGAAATAAGTTTTGGGTATCATAATTTCTTTGATGGTATTCATTTCCTCCAAACACAATGGGATTCAAACCACCCAAAAGGAAACATTGAGGGATAACAAAATCTCAAATAAAATTTCCAGCCAACTCAAAATGGCCAAACAGGGAACTAATTTTACCACAATAATGCAACCAAAATTGTTTTCTTGAAGATCATAAGCAAATAAGCATAGATCCAAACCCATAAATCCAAATCTAAAACTAAAATTCAATTTTAACAGATTAGATCTTTAACAACCAGCATTTGTTTTCTACCAAGAGGACATATTTCCATGGCAACAAGGAAGAATGGTTAAGGTAATTCCTACCTTCATACGCATTCCTGGAATAGCTGAAGGAGAGCCCACCTGCCAGATCCAGCATAATTCCTTCCTCCCCAAAAACCCCCAATTTCATGCCAAAATTTCTTTCCAACCAAAAATTTTCCAAAAATATCCATCCTCTAAAATTTCCCCCAAATTTTAGGTTATAAGGAAGAGTTGACCAAAATTCCATTTTTGGAATTAAAATTTTTTATTTAAAAATAATCTTCCAAAACTAATTCTCAAAATTAATTCTTTTCTAACTATAACAACAAATTAAGCTATTTTTCAATTCCAAATTGATTTCCTCATTTAATTCAATTTAACCTTTCTAATTTAATAAGCCAACAGAATACAATTAAATCTATTGCACTTAAATACAAGACTTTCCTTTTTAACAGCATATACACAATGCATTTAATATTCAAAATCAGTCATTTAATTGGACTTACTCCTAATTTAGGACAAACAATCCAATATCAACGATAATCGCATAACGAAAACCTGATTAATCTAGTCCATTAATTTCTAATGCACAAATACATATATAATCAAAATAATTACTAAGGACTAATTAATCAATTTAACCATACACACCAAGCACGCAAACCAAGAAGGCCAACCAAACAGACGACTCGCAAACCCAAATAAAAAGGGGATACTGACGACGACTAACGATGCTCACTTGAGCACGACTAAGGTCAACTAGGGTCTTACGACCACCTAATCCAACTCTAAGGATTAAAGAGGTACACTCAAACCTGCAATTCCAGGTGAAGACGAACCTCGCACTCATGCAGCGTTGTACCTGAAATCTCCTGCAACCATGAGTCATACATGCATACATATATAAAATTTAATGAAAGCGTTAGCCTGATATTAATACCACGAAATAGGTACACTAAACAACTTGCATACAACTAGTGTGAAAACCACATCAACAGCTATGCATTAAATCAAACATCTGACTATAACATTATATTAAGATAAACTAACCAAGATTAAACCAAGATTAGAAGTTGATTAGGGCAGGGGTACTACATTCTCCCCCCCTAGGTTCCGACTTACTCCTGGAAGTCGTAAGGCTAGATGGAGAACATGATGTACACATCAGCCCTGAAACTCATTCAACAAAGATCAAATTGCACATAGAAATCTTTCCACAAATAAATGAAATATTATTGCAAAATCCTTTACAAACGCCATTATCCATTGGCAAGATACATCTAAAACCATACATTCCTTAAAATATTCTAGGAATTATCCACAATCATAGCAGAGAAACAAGAATTTTTTTCCTTTCATTACACCAAATTAAAGCATTACAAAGAGGTAAACAACAATTACCATAATCATCTATCAAACATGACCAGAAAACATGCCATCAAGATCAATTTCCTTTACCAATCCATCTTTATCATAAAATTTTATTGAATAGAACTAGCTTAAATATCAATTTCTACAACCAAATTAACTTTCAATAAATAAGAGCAACAAAATAACTCAATTGTTTACACTTGCCAGGCATAAGAAAACCTTTCCAATGACTATGTCCCATAACATAGTGACAAGTTAACACAATTTACTCCATGATACGATTAATAACCATCCACATAACTGGAATGCATAACAGAAAAGGCCACATGTGAGCATGTCTAATGCTCGGTCAAAGGCAACATGCACGATTAGCATCTCTATGCCTGATCTCAGAACAACAATATGATCATAAATATCCAATATCTCACTCAAGGGCTCGATGGTGCTAGGCACACCATAGCGGTGCTACCTTCCATACAAGACCTTTGTGAATATCCCTTGTTGAGCAAGGTGGTTAGCCTCCAAGAGATAGTCACCACACATAGGTAGGTAGTGGATACTAGCTACAACACAGCCTCACATACCCCCATCCTCAAGGTTCCCTACCACAACTTCCTCGCACACACTCTACCAAATCCGTATCATACATCCTTGGAGAGGAATTTCACGTTTCGACACAAGACCAGCATCCGAAAACAATAAGGATAACCCAGTTTAGCCACCAAAGTACAGATGAATAAAGATAATAAATCATCAACTCCAACAGTAAGGCAAGAAAATAATCCGAAATTTCAACACCAAATCAAAAGTGTAAAAGATCACAAGATCGTGGCTAAACCTTCACAATCAAAGTAAAATAAGTTGCTGATCCCCAAAGAAATATAATGAATATCACAACTGCACATAACACCACTGTGTGACTAGCATCTAGCCACCAACGAGGAAGAAAGGAACAACTGACTAGCTATTGCAGTAGCTCATCATGTGGTGTGACATAGTCACACTACCCACATGGCATGGTGGTGTGCACCTCGACATCACCCCGCATCACGTCGTCATGTGGCATGGCAATACCCCAAGTGGAGAAAACACACAATGGATGTATCCCGCATGGTAGTGTACCTCGCAGAAAAAGTACGCGCAGGTCACATCCCGCATAGTGACGTATCTAGAAGGATACTCGCCGTAAGTTAGTGGTATACATGACTAGGGTCCACCCACATGTCCACCAACACATACTACTGGCAGCACATGTGAATAAACCTAACTTTCATGAAGACAAGGCAAAGGATCCTCCAAATCACACCATCCCTATACACAAGAATCACCATCGAAATGCTCAAATAAAGGAGAGGAATAGGCTATCACATATAAACCTATAAATAGATTCATCAAAAGGGAAAGTATTGAGTACACCTTTGATACAGTTTAATAGTACAACTATATCATTCCTCGAAGTAGAGAAGATAAAGTCGCTTCACGCCGACATTACTCGTACGCCAATCCATACTATTCAAGGAACAGTTACTTTGAATACTACCCCTTAACATACTGAGCTACCCACAACCCGAGGTTTGGTACTCAGTAGGGAAACAAATAAGCAACATCACATAAACAGTATGGTTTCCCATACTCATAAGCAACATATCCTCCATGGTTGATTACTTCACCAATCCATGGGCACATTAATAAGCACTGGTTTCTTACAATACACACAATTACACCAGTACTGGTTTAGTCACATTTACGAGGAGTACTTTTCAGTACGCTAACATCTATTCAAGGAAGATTTCAATTATGCTTTCTACATAAATAACTGAATCAAGTTTACTCTAGATACCAGTACTGAAATTATTAACAATTCACAATTACATAAGGAAATAACATCATTCCTATATCTTTCTTCAAATTTCACTATGCATCCATAACTAAATTACTAGCTAAGCAAATTCTTTTCTAAAGCTTAAGACTTTCATCTATCACTCATGAAGCCAAAAAGAAACCATACAATTTCACATGTTTTATAAGCATTCTATTTAAATCAATGCACTCTTTAATATCATTTCTATAAGTCTTATGATTAGGCGAAGAGAAGGGAAAGAGAGTTTGATAACCAAACTATTTCCTACAAAGACACAAGATCAATCAAGGTCACACTATACACAAATTTTTTTTCTCACTATAAGCCTATCATTTAATTACACGGTTTTCATTTCGCTACCGTTTAGAAGGATGACAATCAGCCTAACAAAACATTTCCAATAATTATGGTTGCAATAGGAGGTTCTAGTTTCCCAAACAAAACAGAGATCAAGACAGGCAATCCTTTCGATAATGCAAGACCTCTTAAGAACACTTCACTTATAATAATACAATATAGACACATGTCATAATTTGCAACCTATTATAGAAATCACATTACGATCAAAAAGTAAGCGAGGAGCTATTACCCAAATAAAACATATTAATGCATACAAATCAAACAAGCTTTTCATTCGCACTTTCTAAACACATTAAGGTAATTACATATACCCAAAAGCGAGTTCAATGGAGCATTTGCTAAAATAAATCTTCAATCAAACTGGTTTAATGAAACACATAAAACAATCTCTCGAAAAACACATTAATACTCTCTCGAAGCTACAATAACATGCTCGTTTTTAATACTTCTTATACAAACCAAGCAGTTTCACATAATTCAACTATTCGCATAGTAATGCACCTTACTAAGATAGAATTTAATCATGCTACTCCTACAACATACACATGGAGAATTCTTTAAACATACACATACAGTTTTCTCCCAATAACCAAAATAATTTTTTTTTTAAACCCATACCCCTTTAATAATCTAAAAACATAAGCGTCATAATGCTCACACAAGGGTTCAAGAAGTCACACCCTTTTCTCTTGCAAACAAGAAACTCAAATCAAAGATAATTACACATATCCTAATCACTTTAATTTCCAGAAAGAGAGAGGAATGGTGATGATCATTTAATTTTCTACAAAATAAGCATTCAATAATTGCCATACTAGTCCTTCAAGTGGACAACATTAAGCTAGATCATAATCTTTAAACAAACACAATTCACACTCTCAAATTCAAGACAAGCACGGACCAACCCAAATGGATTAGTCTAAAGAGTACAACACTCAATAAGGGAAGGTACATATGACTCTCTTTCAGAATAAGAGTAATCGTAGACCAAGACATCAATAAGCAAACAATGCACATATAAACACTCAAACACCAACATCAAGAAGGCGAAAACAAGGTGTGAACACACATGTTACACACAAGTTAAGGTCTGCTCAATCACTCACATGCAAAAGGAGGACAAGCATACACATAAGGTCGATACACCTCACACCAATAGAGGGCACACGCGACACCAGAGATCCCAATGTTTGCAACATGGGCTCTGATACCAAATGTAATGCCCCGCCAGGAAACCCCGAAGGGATTAAGCCAAAACACAAGAATAGAGTGCAATAATTTTTTTTTTTTAAAGTTACACCACATAAGATACAACAAGATATCAAATATTCAGATTACATAGCGGAAGACATCAACTAACACCTAAAGATTTTCCCAACGAGATTACTTAAATTTCACAATTCACTTAACTCACACAATTAATCCAATAAACTGATTATCTTAATAACGAGATAATTCTAAATCAGGATAACTTCTTTCAAAAGATGGAAATATAAATCACAAGAAATGACTCAACCATTAAGATCTATTCATAATCTTCATTCAAGCTTTTCATTTAAAATTACAAGCCATACATCTAATATCCTAACACACTAGAATTCCATCATAAACATAAGAGATCTTTTCAAGCATACTTAATTTCCTTAACAACAACAACTGAATATATTCCATTACTCTAAGTTACATTCTTTCATATTCCAACTTATTGCATTTTAAAAGACGATTGCATACATGCATCTACGATAAATCTCATCTAAACCACTTATGCATTCGATCAACATGGCATTCAAGAAAGGACTGCATATAAGCATTTAAAGTTAATTCCATTTATCCACTTAACCATTCTAACATAAGCTAATCATACATGATAAAGTTGAATAAAGGAAACATAAGAGAATACATCACATAACACCATAATGATCTCGGAGTTCACTCCTAAAGGGCTACATCTCCGGGTCTGCTCAACTGCAAGACCCCTCTGATAATTAATAAGGTTAAGAATACAAGAGGTTACACCATTACAATCCGGCCGTCAAGGCGAAATATAAACAATATACAAACGACCGCATCGGTCAATAAATACATAAACGATCCCTGAAAAGAACAGGATCCAACTGAACATAATCAAAGCTATTACAAAGGTCCAGGAGAGCATCCACAAAACTAAGTCATCACCACCCAAGGTCTAACACGAAACCGATACTCACAAGGGCAGAGACAAAAGGATGACCCACAAAGGTACTCCTAACAGGACACAAAACGACAACACACTAGGAAACGTAGGGACAAGTGTCATCACACAACCTGGTCTGGTTAGCATGGCAAGTGTTCATAGGTCCCGGCCCCATACACTGGGCTACCCTGGCAACCTAATCCGAGCTTCCGGCCCATCCAAGCCTCATGTGGACCCACACATCCTCTCGTGATGACAAGGATGATGGTTTGCCATTTCAGGCCTTCTCACAGCATGTCGAGTCTATGTTAGCACTCGTCCCATGTGTGAGGCTCATTTATCTTACTTAGAGACTACATTCTATTCTACTTAGAGGTTATCACTTATTAGACTCACTCTCGACGGGTTATCCAGCAGCCACTTTGGGCGCGGCCCCCAATCGAAAGCCACTTTCCCATATGACACTAGACTATACTCAAACGAACTCAAAACCCAAGGAATACACCTGGTCAGACGAACGGAGTTCAAAAAGAAGAGGACAACCATTTGGTCAAACATGACTCAAAGATGAACACTTACTGACGGTACTCTAACTAGAGACGCAACCAACAATGGTCAACCACATTTCAACATTCGACTCACACATAGAGGATATGACCGAATACGACACTACCACAAAACAACAGTCAACTTAGAACAGAGGACTGAAACAGGTACCCCAAATCATTCCATATGACAGGGTCCTACCAAACAAAGCAAAACTTGCCATTTCATAAGCAAAAGCGAATACAGAAATTAAACTCGCAAAGGAATATTCAACAGATACAATCTTTCTGAATTGATCTAAACATTAAAAGTCCATCAAGTTTTCTAGAAGATCTATATCAGATTACAGTTATCTACCTCATCTAGGAATAGGTTGTTCTTGGTTTTCTAACTCTCTAAGGTTCAAAGCATCAAACAGACATATTAAGCCATAATGAGTTTTTAAACCAATTCATAGTAATAAATCTCAGACAACCATTAATCAATTAAATAAGATATTTAATCTCCAATAAAACATCATTGACATACTGGTCCAAAACCGACCACTACAGTTCCATATTATTTCTCCAGCCCAGATGCATTATACGGATCACGGAAATATAATTATAAAAAGAGAATCTAATGAAGATAATCATTTCCAAAAGCACATCATTTAAATTCAAATATCCAACGATAAATATTTCACTTACTTCTCAATTACTCAAATGATATGTTCTGGAATAATATTTAACATCATCAATTAGTAATTATAACATATTTCAACAATTTTCCAATAACATAGTATTCTATTTTGTTTTTAACAATACTTCCTCAATTAGCCAAATACCCTAATCAGCTAGAAGGTAAGATATAAATTTATTAATCCAAGATCAATCAGAATATAATCGATAATATTCAATTGCGAAATTAACAGTTTTAGAACTTAATTAGAAAGAGTGCATAAGTCATGAAATGACATTAAATAATAATTAACTTGTAACCTCCATTATAAAATTAATCAATATCAAATTAACATTTATCATGATTATGCCACCTTAATCATAATTAAGAAACTAATTAAAACTTAACATTAAAATAATATTTAAAATATTATATGCATTTTTTTTGAAATAAAAAAAAATACATGAAAAAAAAACATTTAAAAAAAAACTAATTTAAAACAACATTTTATAAAGGGGCGGTGAAGGCGGGGCCCACCTCCCAACGGGGACGGCTGGGCGCTCAAACCCTAGGCGCAGGCGGGAACCGCGCGGGGGGCGCCATTGTGGTGCCCGCAGGTCCCGCGGCCCCATGTGACCACCGCGGCCCCTGCGGCCACCACAGTGAGCCGCGGCCACTGTTAACTGGTGCGAGAGCGGGGGAACGAGCGGGAGAGGGGAGGAGGAGCAGGTGGAGCTCCGCTCCCCGCCCTCCAAGCCCCAACCAATGTAAACCGTGCTTATTTCACACAATTAGAAAATTTCTCTTATTTTTGTTTTTGTTAAAAACAACAACTCAAAAATTTACTTTAAAAATTTCGGTTGAATAAGATCCGGTTTCAATGAAATAAGTTTTGGGTATCATAATTTCTTTGATGGTATTCATTTCCTCCAAACACAATGGGATTCAAACCACCCAAAAGGAAACATTGAGGGATAACAAAATCTCAAATAAAATTTCCAGCCAACTCAAAATGGCCAAACAGGGAACTATTTTTACCACAATAATGCAACCAAAATTGTTTTCTTGAAGATCATAAGCAAATAAGCATAGATCCAAACCCATAAATCCAAATCTAAAAGTAAAATTCAATTTTAACAGATTAGATCTTTAACAACCAGCATTTGTTTTCTACCAACAGGACATATTTCCATGGCAACAAGGAAGAACGGTTAAGGTAATTCCTACCTTCATACGCATTCCTGGAATAGCTGAAGGAGAGCCCACCTGCCAGATCCAGCATAATTCCTTCCTCCCCCAAAACCCCCAATTTCATGCCAAAATTTCTTTCCAACCAAAATTTTTCCAAAAATATCCATCCTCTAAAATTTCCCCCAAATTTTAGGTTATAAGGAAGAGTTGACCAAAATTCCATTTTTGGAATTAAAATTTTTTATTTAAAAATAATCTTCCAAAACTAATTGTCAAAATTAATTCTTTTCTAACTATAACAACAAATTAAGCTGTTTTTCAATTCCAAATTGATTTCCTCATTTAATTCAATTTAACCTTTCTAATTTAATAAGCCAACAGAATACAATCAAATCTATTGCACTTAAATACAAGACTTTCCTTTTTAACAGCATATACACAATGTATTTAATATTCAAAATCAGTCATTTAATTGGACTTACTCCCAATTTAGGACGAACAATCCAATATCAACGATAATCGCATAACAAAAACCCGATTAATCTAGTCCATTAATTTCTAATGCGCAAATACATATATAATCAAAATAATTACTAAGGACTAATTAATCAATTTAACCATACACACCAAGCACGCAAATCGAGAAGGCCAACCAAACAGACGACTCGCAAACCCAAACAAAAAGGGGATACCGACGACGACTAACGATGCTCACTTGAGCATGACTAAGGTCAACTAGGGTCTTACGACCACCTAATCCAACTCTAAGGATTAAAGAGGTATACTCAAACCTGCAATTCCAGGTGAAGATGAACCTTGCACTCATGCAGCGTTGTACTTGAAATCTCCTGCAACCAAGAGTCATACATGCATACATATATAAAATTTAATGAAAGCATTAGCCCAATATTAATACCACGAAATAGGTACACTAAACAACTTGCATACAACTAGTGTGAAAACCAGATCAATAGCTATGCATTAAATCAAACATCTGACTATAACATTATATTAAGATAGACTAACCAAGATTAAACCAAGATTAGAAGTTGATTAGGGCAGGGGTACTACAACTTCCTCCTCATCATCTGAATCATGCATGTCCTCTTCCGAGGTAGAATGGTCAGAAATGGTTTTTTGTATGGAAGTGGATTTGATATAATCATACAAAAACAAAATTAACCCTTCATGGAGAACAACATTACTATCTAGATTAGCCCTAACATCCTTAATAGTGGTATTCAAAGAATAGAGAAGATAGAAAGGAATGGATACCTTTTCTTTATGATGAAAATGATTCAACAACACAAAATGATACATGTAGACCTGAGTAAACCTCCCATCTAGAGTAATAGACTGCATAATTACAAATAAAACCCACCACCAGACCTTCTTTATCACCTTGGGAGTGTAGTAGGTCATACTACCCTTTACCAATTTGTCCTTTTTAGCCTCTTCTTTTGAAAATATCTTGATGTCAAATTCAGTGAGTTTCCGGTCTTTGTAAAACTTCCTACCATCAAGGGGGAGACCGGTAATATCAATGATAATACCCTCATTGATATTCACCTTCCTTCCACAAATAGTAATCCTATCATCCTTCCAATGTTTTTAAAATATTTTGGTAATGGAGTGGTTTCGACCTTGCAGATGCTCCATGAATCCAGTCATATTACCAACATCCAAAATCTCTTACACCTTTAGATTTTGCTTCCATTCATCATAGGATAGGGGCTCCATTCTCTTCCTCTTTCCTCCCATCGCACCTCCAATAATACTATTCAAAACCTCCTCTATATCCACAAATAACAGTAGAGATAAACCTAAGATGAGGTATGATCTTCAAAATTTGGAAACCCCAAGGCTAAAGGTGAGGTCATTTCGGAATTAATCTCTGATCTGTCAATCGAATGACACCCTTTTTTTTGTATTAAGTATCATAGAATCACAAAGCTCATTTGACAAATACAACCAATGGAAGACCAAGAGGGACAACTTGGAATTCTACACAAAGGTGTCCCTCATGGGAGTTGAACTTGGGTCTCCACATTGAGAACTCAATGCTTTAACCAACTAAGCTCAAACCCTTGGACTAATGACACCCTTCGCAAAAGATAATAACTTTATTCATTGGAGTGTACATTATAATCATTGATAAGAACTCCCACTTTCCCATAAATTTTATCATAATTAAGGATGGCACATGCTTCATGGGGAAAATCTAGCTCACTATGCCAATGAATCAGTTGATTAGCTCTCACCGCCATGTTAGCAATCTAGTCCGCCATACCGTTAGCTTCTCTATAGACATGAGATATAAATAATTGCTCAAAGGAGTTAATTGTATCTTTGGCTAAAGTTATGATATTGTTGATTGTCCAGGAAGGGGGGTTAATACCCTTAAGGCATCTTATTATATTGTAAGAGTCCCCTTCAATCTAGACTTTTTTATATCCAATCTTTTTAGCTAGAAGAAGGGATTGAAGAATAGCCATAGCCTAGGCTAAGTGATTAGTCTGACATCCCAAAGGTAGTGTCACCATCATAATACATTGGCCAAATTCATTTATTATCACTCCCACACACCCAGTAGACCTAGGGTTACCCTTGGCCGCTCCATCATATTAACACATTTGAATACATTTTTCGATGAAATATCGTCAGAATTCTGATAGTTTTGTGTCCTAATTCTGAAAAAATGGTGATGAGTTTTTTATCGCTAAAATTTCATCAGAGTATCTAATGCAACATATTTCATCAAACAACCGATGAATATTCTGTAGGAAACCAATTCCATCTTGCATGGAACCATGGAGCAATTTTTGTCGGAACTCTGACAGAAACCATGGTAGTTTTTCATTTCTCGTACAACATTATCATCTAAACCATGTTGTACATGTTGAAAATTTGGATGACATCAATCATTGGAATTTTGATGGACTACCACTATGCTCTGACGAAAATTTTTGTCGAAAGCTCAGCAGTCTCATCAGGGCATTTTGGGGCCGTTAGTCAAAATTCTGACGAAAAGTTAGTATTAAAAAAAAAATAATGTTAGTGTCTCTCTCTCTCTCTCTCTCTCTCTCTCTCTCTCTCTTTCCATCTATCTCTATCTCTCCCACTCTTTGCATCTTTCTCTCAGGTGTCTCTATCCCATTCTATCCATTCTCTCTCTCTCTCTCTCTCTCTCTCTCTCTCTCTCTCTCTCTCTCTCTCTCTCTCTCTCTCTCTCTCTCCTCTCTCTTGCCCTCTATCTATACCTCTTCCTCTCTTTTCCTCTTTCTTTCTCTCAAGTGTCTCTATCCCCATTCTATTCATTCTCTCCCTCCCACTCCCTATCTCTTTGTCCCCTTCTCCATATCAGCCTCTATCTCTATCTCTCCCTTTCTTTACAAGGTTTAGAGTTAGCTTTGGGGATTGACAGTTCACTACAAAATCTCTATATCCGTATTATTTGCATCACATATCAGTACAAACTTAAACTTAACTTTGGAAAATTTTACTTGGCTAATAGATGGTTAAGTTTTTCTAATTTGGTTAAGGGTTATAAAAGGTTGTCAAAACTTAAATTTAACTTTGGATAATGTCAGTGCTATCAAAACATCAGTGCTATGATGTTTTTATATCAAATAGAGATAAGGGTTTTTGAGTATCAAGAGACCATAGAAGATAGGATGAAATAAATTCCAAGAATACTGTCAAAAAGCCCTTGAGTTCAATCACTCACCAAGAAGTAATAGTAGTGAGAGGTTTTAGATTAGAGAGACATTGTCAAAGGAAGACTCAGAGCAACCGAGTTATTTTTATGTAATTTTGGGTAATGTTTTAATTGCAAAATTGTTAGTTCAATGATTGAAAGTTTTGTGTAGAAGATGCTCTAAAATCTTGAAATGTAAAAATTTTGACTGTTTATGGGAAGCCTTAGATATGAGGGGATATGTTTTTATCTTGTTTAAGTCCTTAGCTTGATTAAGCTGAAAATATCCATATGTATTGGATAGTGACAAACTCTAATGATTTCATTGACAAGATGCTACTATTCTAGAAAAAAGCAATCCATTTGCAAAGCTTCAAGAAAATTAAAGAGATGAAAGAAAACTTGAAAAATATATAGATTTATACCTTCCCACATAGGTTGTATTGATCCGTTGTAAAGAAAATATGAACATCAATGGATTCAGCCCTTGGTAACAAAATTAAATAGCAATGGTGAGTTATTTCCATGAAAACCATAGTCAAAGTCAGCCATCAATGAGTCTTTGAAGGGTAAGCATACTTGAACTATTCCTTGCCTAATTTGTAACCAACATCTATCAACAATTACGTACGTGTTAGCTTATGTGGTAGAAAGTAAAAAATTTAACCAAACAAAATACAAGAATATAAACTTAATTTAGTCAATAATTTAGGTAATTTAGTCAAATTGACTGGCTCAAAATATAGCCACACCGCTCATAGATACCTTGTTCTCACAATTATGTTGAAGACAAAATGATGAAGTTCTCAACCAATCTGATGATGTCAAATATTTCTCTTAGTCTAAAAGATTGGGACTTGAAGCATCAAATGCCCCAAAGATAGGAAGAAAGAAAATATGGATAGACTAACAAGTCTATACTATGAAGCATTGCATGCCCCAAAGACATGAACACATCCAATGCTTCATAGTATAAACTTGTTAGTGTACTCATCTTTTCTCTCATATTTTCCTTTAAGGTTTGATGTTCATTGGAATCTGTAACTTTATGTGTAAGAAGTCAAACCAAGCAAATTGTGGTGTTGTTGTTCGTGTTGGCTCTGTTAGACCTTGCAATTAATATTCAATACACATTATTCAATAAGATTAATAGTGCAACATAATGAAATATTGAAAAGTGTGTTAACTTATTGAGCTTCTCTTTGTTTCAAGAATAGTTTGATATTATGTACTTAATAGGGCCAACCACGTAATGTTTGAATTATAAAATTATTAGTTCAATGATTGCAAGTTTTTTGTAGAAGATGCTCTAAAATATTGAAATGTAAAACTTATGACTGTTTTATGGGAAGCCTTAGATATGAGGTGATATATTTTTATCTTATTTAAGTCCTTAGCTTGACTTATCTATGAAGTATCAAAAATTGGCTTATCATCCTATTTTAATTATTGCAAAAGATTGAAAAAGACATTTGTAAATGGGTTCATGTGGAACTATGATGTTTAAGTTTGAAATCAATCCCTAGGTTTGGAGGGAACTTTTGAAGGCTTCTCCAACCCTACATTTGACCAGAATATAAAAGAATCAAAGTTTGGACCCATAGTTAACTTCTGTTATAGAAAATAGATTATAGTTCTCTCCAAAGAAGCCCTAGTTTTCTTTTAGTATAATCATTGCTGCCAAAGATGAGGACTTTCAATCCTAACAACAAATTTTGGATAGTAATAGTGGCTGAAAGATGCAAAAACAACATTTTAATGAAGGGACAACAATTACTCTTAAATGAAGGGACTACAATTACTCTTAAATGATGCCATATAGTAAGAGCCTAGTGGATGCAAGGAATATATGATTAATGAAATTCAAGAAATAGGCATCATTATTCTTCTAGAAATATCATATGTTATAGATATAACAATATTGGACATAAATTATAGTATTACAGGAGTAATCTTGTGAGATCATTCAGGTATAATATAATAGTAGGAACATTGGACAAGCAAAAGAAAGAACCTAGGAAGGTTTTGAGAAGAAAATAAGGGCAAGAAGATAAAGAATATTCTAAGCTTGTGCTTCTTGCACAAGGGACATCTCTTAATACATAAATATAATCCAATGGGTTGAGGGGTAAAATGAAGATAGCATCTCTTAGTCTCCTAAGGAAAGGCAAAATGTAAGTTGTAGGTATTGTGTGCAAAGTTTGGTCTTCATACTCATGCTTTGATGGAATTGGTTGTTCATGTATTCATAATGAAGGCTCATAAGATACAAAGTTGAGATTGTTTGTGTTATTTGTAGAAGGTGTTGAACATCGCTATCTTTTCTTTCACATGAATTTATATGAATTCGGAATGAGTATGATGTTTATAATAGTTCAAGTATGTATAAAATTGAGTTAAGGTTGGTGGGAGGCCTGAGAGGCATTATAAAAGGCCTTTCCCATGTGAGAATGGGTTGTTGTTGGATATAGTTCATAAAAACCAATCAAAAACTAATATTTCCCTGCACTTTCTATGTTATTTTACACGTTACAGTCTGAAACTCTATTGATTTTGTATTGAAAATCCATTGTTTTCAATCTCAGATCATTTGGCAATGATAGAGGAATGAATATACTCTAATTTGGATTTTGTTTCATTTATTTTCATTGAGTTTTATAGAAGATCCATCCATTTTAGTGAATCACAGTCAAAACCCTCATAAGGGTAAACAATGATTGAAATATAATGTTTTATGAACTTGTACCTGATTGAATGGTCTCACCAATGCTTGTAACTTTTTATTATATAGTGTTTTCTCTTACAAATATGGTTGTAGGGTTACAAAAAGGTCTAAACACAATGCAAAATGGTTGCCATATTGTTTCAAACTCCGAACAACAAATTGGGTTGAAGTTTTGGGTGTGTTGAAGTGTGTAAGGAGAGATTGAGTGGTGATGAGTGTGTATGAGGGTGTAAGGTGAATGTGAGATCAAGAAAAAACAAGCCCAAGAATCAAATACATGACTGTCCCAGAACATATATATATGACTGTCCTAATTTTCACATTGTCAAGATTCTCTCTTTGTTTGATTGGATTGGGTGAGTAGGATTGAATGTGGGTATCTAGGATCAAGTGAAGGATTAGAAGAGTGTGAGTGGGTTCCTTGGTTGTGTTGTAAGTTCACTAAAGGATGGGAAACAACATTTTCTAGCTAAATTCCTTTGATTGTCCTAAAGATTGTGATTGTGACAGTCATAACAAAACAACGAGTTAGCCACTTCTATATTGTTAGGAAGTGTTATTGGGATGGTTGGAGAGTGGATAGGGATTAGGGAACACCCTTGAGAGTTGAAAGAATCCTATTTGGAAGCACTAGAGAGGGAAGAGTTTCAAATTGTTTATTTGTCCTAATTTGTTTCACGGTTGTCCTATACCTTGTTTTTTATTGTCCTAAAATCAGTCATCTATAATAATTGTTGTTGAGTTCCTTTGGGTGGATGGGTAGGTGTAGAAAGGTGTTTGGATAGAGAAGAAGAGTCTACAAATGGCTGGGTGTGTGTTTGAGGAAGAGTTGTTACATGTTATGAGTTACTACAAGAGAAGGAATGAGATCCTAGTTGGACAGTCCTAGTTGAGTAGCCAAGATGATGTTGATGATTGTCTTAGAGTTGAGGACCATGGTTAAGAATTCAATAAGGTTGGTGATGAGTGGAAAAATGTATGTGAGTGGTTGGAAAAGGGCTTGAGAAGACTTGAGTGAGTTTGGACTATTGAAACCTAGTGAGTAGGTTGAGGAGTCAAAGAAGAAGTTTCACCTATTGAGTTGGTGAGAAAAGAAACTAGCTAGGGATAGAAAAAAATCTCAAAAGGACTTCAACCAATGCAAAGGTCACAAATAATCTCTGCACAATTATGAAGAAAGTTCAAAGACAATGAACAAGTAGATGATATCAGTATGAAACAATATATGCACAGTCCAAGATGCATTAGCTCAAACATAGGATAGTTACATAATATTATTAGAAAATTGTTAGCTAGCAAAGTTCTTCCTAGGTTGATATCCAAAATCCACTAGATCTATTAAAGGTTGTTATATTGGAAATAATTTGCCTTCTACTTGAGAGGTTTGTGTTAGACTCAATATCCTAGTCAATAAGCATGTATGGTTGTGATTAACTTTGAAAAATCCTAGGATTGAGTTGAGTGGTATTTTATTGATCTTATGATCAAAATTTGGGGTTAGGTGAACAATATACTAGAATAGTCATAGTCATTTTCAACTATTATATGCTTAAGTAAATTTTCATGTTAAATTCATCAAGTTTTCTCTTAATAGATCAATCAGAAAAGGGAACTTAACTTGGTTCTCTTTTAAAGTCACTTTTTAAATTTTTTTAAGGGTCAATGCTCTTGATCCACCTATTGGAGGATTTTCCCTTCCCAAGAATGACTAGTTGGAAGTCCATTTTGAAAGTGATACATCATATATGAATTAAACTTGTCAACATTATGTGGGCATCACAAGATTAAATATGAGATTTCAGTGGTGGTTCCATAGAGATAACTAAGATAGGTAATAAATTGCAAGATGTTTGTTGTACTAAGTAACATCATAGAGATTTTTAGACAAGTAAAATAGATGAATGCAACAAGTGAGAAAAAATTGATCATGATTATCTTGCAATGACTTGTGGTTATTTATGAAAAAGCTATGGGGCCTAACTCATCTTTCATGTCCTCCCAAATCCTCCAAGATTTTTTTTTACACTAGATATTTGGGATCATAAGAATCTATTATATTCATTTTGTAGAGAGAATGTAAAAGAACATTTGTAATAAATAGTTGATACATGACAACATATCCTTAACCAATAAGATGAGATAAAAGTTTCAATTAAGACACACATCAAATTTATTATCATACATTAAAGGTGGTTTGTTAGTACATCATTATGTTTCACAAATTACTTTCATATCCTAGCTTTGCCAGCTCCAAACTCATTTTACTTGAGAAGTCAAAGAGGGAGTAGTGACACTTTCACTAGACAACCTAGACAATTTCTTTAATTAGGCACAAGATATTGGTATCTTACTATACATCATCAACTATACAAGTAAGGTCCATGAAGCAAGAGTTAGGTTCTAGAAGAATTTTATAGGCTTGGTTAGGTAGCCCTTCACATGGGTAGGTATCATCTCTTTGAGATATGGCATTTTATTATAGGATTCTTATATCTTTAGCAAGTAGTTTTTACAAAGGCTCCTTACTTGAAGACTCAGTTAGAAGTGGTTATTGTTGGTTAGGACTCTTCACTTGTGGTAGATTCTATATATGCACACCTCTTTCTCACACTTGGGTATATTTTGTAAATTGAGCACTCCCTTGATTATCACATAGGCTATATTGAACTCTTGTATCCCTTTCATATCTTGGAACCATGCCTATTGCACTATATTTGCATCTTTTGTTAGGAATAATATATTATATTACATTTTGTAATCCTCTTTTTTTTAGTGCATCTGATAGGTCCTCTCCTATGCTTTTTGTTTTGCATTCTCAATAATTTTACATGATATCAAAGATATATATATATACCATTTCATAAGCTTACATGGTGTAAGAGCCTTGAATTGATCTACAGCCCATCTATTTCCACTAAGGATCAAGAGTTTTATTCTTTGACATGGTTGGATAGTTTCCTTTTGGTATTTCCTAGGTCAAAATGGAACTTGCCATCAACTCTAGAGAAGTTTAAAACCCTAGAAACAACTATTAATTTATCAAAATTTGAACTGTTAATTTATCAAAAATTTGATGATGTTCAAAGAACTAGAAAAATATCTCCTAGTGCCTATCATACAAATCATGCCATACTATGAAATCATACTAGAATGGTGCCAATATGGTGTAAGTGGCATCAAATAAGGTATAGTATAACACGAGAATTTTTGTATTGTTAAGGATTTTGTTGTAGATTATTGAAGGACATGCATACCCTTCTCACACAATATGAAATACCCACCTAGCATTGTAGGTGTACCATTATGTCTAGTGTATTTGAAGGTACTTCACTACCACTCTTGACTCCATGAAACCAACTTTGACAAGGTACAAGCCTCTGTTTCCACCATGACTTCTATAATTTGTCAATAGTATGTTTATTGTTGCCTAATAGAAATTAACATCCAACAAGGATTTTAACTCTCACCACCAATGTCTGACTTTCTCATTCCACTAACTAGTTTTAAAAAAAAAAATGCAAAGTGAGTATGGATCATATAGAGTAGGTTCCCATGTATGGTGATGGTGATTTTTATAGATTTTGGACCTGATTTAAAACTAAATCCAACTGGTTTTGGAATATAAACAAAATGTTTTGACAATGAAATAATTTTTCAGGGATCAAGCAATAATTTTCATCACCAATGACAAATTTTCACCAAAATATTCCATTTCAACTCTTGGACTCGCCACATGGTAATCCACAACCCCACCACCTATTCGTATGAAACCACCATATCAACATGTCATCATGTAGAATCAAAATGTTTATACAAGCCATGCTAGTGTAAGAAAATGCCTCAAAGCCTCCATGGTCTGAGTCAAACCCAAAAGCATCAGTCCAAGAGTTGATGCATTAATAGGGACAATGATGAGAGCATGAATCCTAAAGATCATGTGAGAGATACAGCCATCAAAGGCATATAGAAAATGAATAAAGAGCATAGAGAATTTCAAGATGTATGGTAGTCAAAAGAGTTCCATCCACAATAGAGCAATAGTCTTGAATAGTGCATCACATTTTCAATGATTGAGGGCATTATCTAACCTTAGAGTATATTTGAAGCCAAGAGTATCTAGTAGCAGTTCATTAGAGACACACGTTAAAAAGAATCCATATTTTTTTAGTCAATTTTAAAAAATAGTTCTTCTTAATTACTTCCCTAAATTATGTGGTGATTTTCATCCTAAAATTCTACTCGCCAACAAAATTATCTAACTTTGTTCCTATGAAAATTCCTAAAATTTGTTCTCCAACTCTGTTTCCAAAGCGTGTACCCCATTCCCCAACCCAATTATGTAACCATATATCTTAACATCCATTGTATGATTCAAAGAGGATCTTTGATGTCCCTGTCTATAATATTAATGTACCTCTCAAAGAAAGTGATGATATGAAGAACATAGCCAAATATACCTATATACCATCTGTTATATTGTAAGTGAGTCCAATCCAACCTAAAATCTAAAAAACCCATATGCCTAAATACCATCTGTCCTAGTTACATAATATATGTTGCCAAAATTGGACCCCCCAAAACATAACCCTAGACTACATTTAAATCAAATTTGTCATATGCAGCCAAAATTGGCCCCAATAAACAATTAAAACCCATTTACAACAACATTATAACCCTTAAAGTTCCTACATAGTAGGAATTTATGAAACAAAAAAGAGATCCAATGATCAAAATCTGCAAAAATGAGGTGTTGAGAAGAATCCATACCAACTACCATATTCATCCTCGATACTTAAGGTAATAGTCCCTTGTCAAAATTAACAGCCCCAACTGTCGAAATAATAAGAAAGAATCGTTGTTTAATAAAATTTAACTCAAATCCATGATTGAAAGCCAAAATATCAGAGGGATGAGAAGCAAATTATGCTATCGTTTACCAAAACATGATAGCATGATACTTGAATTGCACATTAAAAAATGTAGTAAAACTTCCCAAAAATGGTATCGATTTCCAAAAGAAACCAATCATTCCTCCATTGGTTCAAATTTGTCATCATCTTCCTCAGTCGGCACACAATTATCATTGTGGGTTTGACCCAGTGGATAATCGACAACATCTTCCACAATACCCTACGAAGTGGATGGAATGGCTACCAACAATGTGTCCCATGCAGAAGTAGCAATAGGGGAAGGATTTCCACGAGGCTAGTGACTATCATTTGGGGCATATGAAGATGATGGAAGCCAAGCCCTATCAACTGGTGAGCTCATTACTAACAATGGAGGGGAAATTACATGCTGATGACCCATTATAGCTAACAGTGTGTGCACATTCGAGAAATCCTTACTCCTTAACTCTGAATCAAGGGCACAACCTAAATTCCTTACCAATTGTTATAGAGGCTGAACATTATGAATCTTGAATGAATGCTTCATATTTTCTTATAAGGCGCAAAAGACTCTTTGTTCAACAAGAAATGTCTAGGAAACACACCTCTAACATGAACCTGGCCCCGCCAAAGGTCATATTTATGAACTGCTACTGAGAATTTATTACTCATCCTAAATTCCTGCTTAATAGTTTTCTCTGCGATTTGTTCCAAATCCTTCCAAGATTGCATTAAATCCAGAGCATTCAAAATTGAAATGGAGATAAGTTGTGAGGGAAAGATTACTCTTTTTGTATGCAGGTAAAGGATTTCCTTGCCAAGAATTTTCTTCATACTTCTCCTACAATGCTGACACTGAAAGTTAAAAAATTGACCAAGTTGTTCATCCACAACATGTTCTTCAAACGGCTCCTCCCATTCTTCCACTCTTAAAGCAACCCTATAGTTTTGCGGCCAATATTCTCTTGTTGGCAACATTATTGAACTCTATAACTCCACCGAATTTGAGGAAGATTGGCTCTGCATTTTGTTTTCACAACATTTGAAACTGCTTGAAGATTACATAAAATTTAATGCAGATTTATACTAAGGTAATTATTTGTAAGGCTTGATGCAGATGGTCATACCCAAGCTTCACACATGTAGAAGCTAGATTGATTTCCTCGTAATCTTTTGAATGTCATTTGTATGATGAGATGTAATCATTTATTAGACACCTAACATCTCCATATGCATTTTGATTGCAAAATTATATCGTACACATTAATCCATATTACATTTGAATATGTTTGAACAAATTAATATTCAATATTCCTCGTGTAGGGTTTTCAAAATCAATAACAAGAATATGATAATACCAGATAGATAAAATTGAACCCAAAACAAAAGCAACTAGACTATGGAAAAGGGTCAGATACATACATAGGAGGAGAGAACAACACCAAACAAATCAATATACAGAATCATTCTCTAAGAAATAAATTGATCTACAGAGAAAAAACCAACCCAATTCGGAGGACGAATCCTTGGAAAGGACCTTTACGTCACTGGAACCAATTCGAAGAATCTTCTTTCCAAAATCCTTTTCTCCAATAGAAGATCCAATCTCCTCTTCCTGTGATCGAGCTCCTGTGCGTGGGAATGAAGTGTTTTGTTGTCCATACATTTTTTTTTTAACTTTTTTAGTATTATGTTTTTCATCGCAATGTCGACGCACTTCCCTCATACCTTTGATGAAATTAATAAACATCAGAATGCTGACGAAAGCTGAGCAAGTTTTTTTTTAAAAAAAAAAAATGACACATTTAACTTGATAAGATCCGACAAAACAAAAAAATCCCATTGTTCATCGAAATTTATTTTCGCAAAATGCACCAAAATGAATTAGTGTCAAAGTTGATTTTAACCCATCCATTTGACAAAAAGTTCCACTTACAATTTTCTCTATTATCTTTCTTGTGGACCAAAGCTGAAGTAGCCGATATTTTCCAAGTTATGAAAATGGGATTATCACTTTCACTACTGGGAGGATGAATATTTCCAACAACATTAAAATTATCCATAATAGTTCTCTTGATTTTAGCAAAAACCACTTCAGAGGGAGACATAGAGTCTGTAAAAAATCTATTGTTCCTCTCCTTCCAGATTCCCCATAAAACATGGGGCAAAATAAAATCCCAAAGCATATTGATGGATGTTTTAGAAGACAAACATGTCCATTCTCTGAAGAAATCTTGAATAGAAGAGGGGAAAACCCAACTCAAATTCCACATCTACAAGATTTGGTACCAAATATGGGAGGAATAGGCACAGTGGATCGAAATGTGGTAAACTGATTCTTCTTCACTCAGACAGAGATAACACCTATTAGGATAGTAAAATCCCCTTCCACATAAATTATCAGTGGTAAGAATCCTATTTTGTAAAAGAATCCAAAAAATAATATTTACTTTAGGGATAAGACCTTGGATCTAGGATTTGGACCAGCAAGGGGGGCTCCTGGGAATGGGACAACATAAGGAAAATAGAAGCCACCAAAAAATTAGCTAAAGGGGCATTGGCCCAAATAATTCTATCTTCAGAGTCTGAGATAAGCACAACATTGTAGTGAATCTGCATCAAAGGATTAAGTCAAGGATCGATGTTATTCAAATTTATCCATTGATTGGAATGTCAATAATCAACAACCATAATACCAAACCTCTCTTTATATATTTGCATGAAAGGAGAGAAAACATCATGGACACTAAGAGGGGTCTCCATTATCTAAATATCATCCCAAAATTTGATGTTTCTGCCATTTCTAATATACCAGGCCTTTCCTATACTCGCAGTCTTCTTAGCTTGAACTACGCTATTCCAAATCACAAAACTCATAGGAGTTTCAAAGGAAGATAGAAACTCCGCAAAATATGGCTGAGAGTGCAAATATTTGTTCGTCTAGATTGAATTCCACTCACCATTCTCACCATATGTCCTCCAGACTTGTTTAGCAAGGAGAGCTTTATTGAGAGTTTTTATGCTTCTCAGAGCAAGGCCTCCCATACATTTTAGCCTACAAATGTTTTCCTAGGCAATGAGAGAAACTCGTTTTCTCTCCTCCACACCCGACCACAAGATATATTTTTGAATTTTTTCAATAGCTTTAGCAAATTTAGCTGGAATACTAAATAGACTTAAAGTGTAAACCAACATACTCTGAAGGGAGGACTTCAAAAGTTAAACTTTTCGAGCTTGGCTTAAAAGTGCACCTTTCTAGCTAGCAAGATTCTTGTGGAATCTATCCACGAAGCTATTCCAGAATGAATCAGGAGGTTTACTGCATAGGGGGAGGCCCAAATAAATTGAAGGAAGCGAGCTGATCTGGTAACCCAGAATTTTAGCTATACAAATTTGTATGTCTTCAGGGTTGTTGATAAAGAACAGGGAGCTCTTAGCCCAATTAATAAGTTGTCCCAAGGCTTGAATATAGCTATTCAAGGTAGATTTAGGAATCCTTGCTTCTTTGATTGAGTGCAAACCACAATAGTAGAGGATGGGCATACCCCATTAATATGACCTTCAGAAATAAGCTTGCTAATGTACCTTCCTAGACATTCAGCCAAAATGATAAAAAGAATAGGGGAAATAGGGTCCCCTTTTCTGATACCTCTGGACGGTCTGAAGAATGGAGTTAGAGTACCATTGACAATAACCGAGAGAGGAGTAGACATTAGTTAATAAATAAGGTGAATAGATCTCTTCCCCAACTCAGAAGATTTGAGGACCTTCAGTAAGAAACACTAGTCCACCCTATCATAGGCCTTACAAAGATCCAATTTCATCAAAAACCCCTACTTCTTAGATGCTTCCAAAGAGTGAATATTCTCATGTACCATGATGATTGACTCAAGTATTTTCCTTCATGGAACAAACCCATCCTACAGAGGAGAAATTATTTTAGGAAGCAAAGTGAGCAGTCTCAAGGTGAGAACCTTGGAAATGATTTTATAGAAGGAGTTGCACAAACTGATTGTTCTAAAGAGGTCCATTGAATCAACACCCGACACTTTGGGCATAAGAACAAGGATGGTCGCATTAAGCTCCTTGAGGATATGCTTAGCTCCAAATAATTATTTGGCCCCCTTAACAATATCAGATTGAACAATATGCCAAAAAGTCTGGAAGAAGAACATTGGAAATCAATTAGCACCCGGGGCATTATTGCCTTCAAAAGAAGAGACAACCTTTTTGACTTCTACAGCTAAAGGGATAGCTGAAAGAAATTTATTTTGCTCCCTCTCGATCACTGAAGGGATAGTTTTAAGAAGAAATTCTTGTGCAGGAAAAGCCAGGTTACTGTCAGCTGAAAGAAGAGAGGAGAAAAAGTGTCTGGCTTCCTTTCTAATATCCAACTCCTCAACTGATATAGACCCATTAATAGAAAGGCGTGAGATTCTATTGGCATCCTTATGTTTTAAAGTAGTCATGTCAAAGAATTTGTATTTTTATCGCTGGCCTTCAACCAAAGAGAATGATATCTTTGCCTCTGGAACTCCTCTTCTTTGGAGATAATATCATGATATTTTGTTAAAATCTCATTCTCAGCATTGATCGAGACCTCATTATATATGCCAACTTTGACCTTCCCTTGAATATCTTTTAGTTCTAGCTAGATGGAAGATTTGGTAGCAAAGATATCCCCAAAGACCTCCTTATTCCATTTCTTCACCATAGCCTTAACATGCCTCAGTTTTTTAGCAACCTTGTACATAGCAGTAGCATTCAATGAAATGTTCCAACATTCCTTAATGGCCTCTTCAAGACCAGGATGAGAAATCCACATTTTCTCAAACCTGAACAAAAATTTCCTTCTTCCTGAGATAAGATCCGCCTCAAAAAAAATAGGGAAATGATCTGATCTGATGCGGGAATGGGCAGCAAGAGAGCAATGGTAATGATTGAACTAGTCATTTGATATAGGATCCCTATCAAGATGTACCTGAATAAGATCAGCTCTAGCTCATATGTTGGTCCATGTGAAGTTATCTCCTTGAAGATCCACATCATGCAGGGCTTGATTATCAATAAAATTCAATAAGATCCATTATGCTTTCAAGCTGGGTAAGTATTCTGCCAAATTTTTCACTCTCCTTTAAGGGGTTGTTGAAATCTCCCATTACAATCCATCCTTCTTTGCTATATTGAGCTCCAATAATCTCAAGATTTTTCCAAAACTTGCATCTCCCCTATCTAGTGTTTGAAGCATAGATGTTAGACAATAGCCAAAAAGTACCATCTTTAATGTGATGAAATCTAACAAAGGCCATGTTATCTTCCAAATAGACACGATCACTTTGGATGTATTTAAGGTTCCAAAATAGGATGATACCACCAGAGACACCCTCCAAGCTTCCTCCGAGAACACCACAGTTTTTAAACACTTTGATTTTTTCACTTTTTCCTTAGACATTTTTGTTTATTGGATAAGGACAATATTAGCTTTATGATCCCTAACTAAGTTCCTAAGAACATCTTGTTTGTGCAATCTATTTAGTCCGCGAATGTTCCAAGATATGATCTTTATTTTCTTTTAAGAGAACAAACCTCGTGGATGGTCAACTGGGTTCCATTCGCGATATTCTTGTTAGCTTCCTACTCCCTTAGTTGGCTTGCAAATTTCCTTCCCGATGTTGTAGATATAGAGCCAACATCAACTTTGGATCTATTCCTAGTTTTGACCGGAGTTGTTTGGGGAGTATATTTTGAACCTTTTTTTCCCCCTTTTTCTTATCCACAACATTAGTAAAAGGTATATCTTCATCCTAGCTTGACTGAGCTGGCGCTTCCTTTCTAGACGATTTAGCTTTTCCTTCTTCATTAGCCCATTTAGAGTTGATCTTGGAGATTGAGGCCATGGGTGATGTTGTAGGCGGGTAGGTGGATTTGACAAATCCCTCCGACTTTTGGGTATCTGAAACATCTCCCAGAATGTTGCATGGTTGGGCATCTTCAAAGCTGGGTATCAGGCCTTTGCTACTGACATTCTTATTGACAGAGTTAGAATCCTCCTCCTCATTTGTTTGCAAAATAATTTGAATTTCTCCTTCCTCCAGATCTTGGCCATTTTGATAATTCTAGTTTGTGTTCAATCCAACCTCCTCCTTTTGGATGTTCTAATCCCCTTCTATTCCTTCTTTGTTTGAATCCTCTGATCTCCCATACACTCATTGCCCTTATGCTCCCTAGAGTTAGGACTGACATCATTCTAAGGGTTTTTGATATCATTTTCTGAGCTCACATTCTTATTTGAATTCTTAACCTTCCCTTGCATCTTTTTCTCCTTTGTAGATTTCTCCTTCTCAACTTGCAAGGGGCATTTTTGGACATGGCAATCCTTCTTACAATAAAAGCAAGCGAATGACACACTCTCATATTCATCTGTGTATCCACTTTCCAATCTTTGAGTTTATCTCCACAGTGGGTGGTATATCCACACCCTGAGAAACTCCCACACAGATTCTAGCATAGGTGAGTCTTCTCCTTGCAGCGGTGATTGGGTCAATAGTAATAATTCATTGAACGAGCTAGCCAAGCCACTGAATACGTCTTCAAACCAGTATTGTAAGGGTAGACCCAGAAGCCTCACCCAGACAGGGGCCTGGACAAAGGAGGAGTCATTCAACTCCATCTTGGGCGGCCATTTTTGGAGAACCAGGGAAGATTTCCCGACCATCCACGGACCACCACATAGGATCTTGGTCATATCTTCCTCACAAGAAAAGGTGAACGAAAGGGCACCTTTCGGCATAGCCATGAGTTGAACCTGCCCCTTGAGAATTCATTTTTCACTTGCAAAAGCCCACACAACATCGATGTTAGGTCTAGGGCCCATAAACTTCCCGACCAGAGTCATGGCCATGAGGGTGATATTATGATCAATGACAGGGTAAGGGGTAGTAATCGCAAATTTTCCTTGCGATGGATCAGAAATGTTTTGTACCTGAGGAAAAGAGGATTTCCTGCTTGTTTTAGCCCCAAACAAAGAAGACCAGGGGCGTGTGACATCCACACGAGCATGGTTCTATCCAGGATTGCCACCAACACATGCTGGTCCCCCTCCTCCTGGATCCAAGGGCTCATCTCCTCCTTGTGGGTCTTTCCCGCCTTTCTGTGAATCCGCAGAAATATCCAGAGTCTGTGAACCATCCTCACTGCCTCCTCCCTGGGATGCAGAGCCAGCGCAGAGATTCCCGCCTAAACCACAATTCAAATTTTGGTCTCCCATTCCTCCACGATGAGTGCATTTGTTTACGCTTAAATAATTGCATTTTCCTCTCCAAATTTCATCTCAAGGAAAAATTTGTGGCTGGAGAAGACTGTTACAACCATTGTATTTGAGGCCCGTGAGAAGATATTTGCGTCGCATTCTTAAGGTTGACCTTCTGTAATGAGAAAAACCTTATCTGAACATGTTTTGCTCCTAGTTTTATTAAGTGTTTTTTGTATTTCATAATCATTTAATACAGCCAACTCTTACCAAAGCAATATAGACCATAAATGAGGCCGATTTGTTTATGGTGCCCTTTCCATATGAACAAAAATAAAAAGGGGACGTCAAACCAATATCTAAACTGTGGATTCAAAACAGAAAATTAATGACTGAATCTGTAATACTGAAAATGAAACAGTCTAACGATTGACAGAAATATACTTAGGCAATATAATTACCCTCTTACTCTTATATATGTGTTTATCAATATTTATTTAATTGATTTTCATATATCATATTTGTCCTTTTAAATATTTGTTTATCAATGTTTATTATTTGTTTGAAGAATTGAAGAAAATGCAGCTTAGCCAAAATTCTCAATGCATTGTGTCGTGCTCTGTGAAGTGTATCAAACCACAATGCACTCAATAAATCATTATAAGCAATGGTTAGTAAATTGAAACAATGAAAGACAAAACCATAGCTAATCGACTTATTGCCTCCTAGTAAATGCGAGTATGAAAAATGCTCTCAGATCTGATTATGCATACTCTAGTGACTTCACTACACTTAAATGGAGGATTTGATGGATGAAAATGCATGATCTAGCAAGAATAGCATGATTAAGCTATATGAGTTCATGATTGATCTAGAAAATGAACTAAGATTAAGATGCAATTAAGCTAAAATTGAATATGATAGCATTGCTAAAGAATGATAAACTAGAAGCTAGATGCCTATAGTAACAATGCATAAGATGAGAATGAGATGGGATGCAAAAAATGATACGAAATTGGGACCCATATTGCTCAAAATGAGGTCTATTTATAGGATTTTCCAAGGCTAGGGGTGAGGTGGCAAGAATCAACGGTCAAGATTGATCTGAAGATATCAATGGTTAAATTGGAGGAGGTTGGCAAAGGGGGTTGGATTAAACGAAGCATTTGTCATCTCTATGGTGACAGGTCTTAAGAGGCTTCTAGAAGGAGTTGGATGAAAGGGAACACTTAGTGACAAGTGTCACAAAGGTTCTAGAAGATGTTGGATGAAAGGGGACATGGTGGTAGGTAGAATGGTTGAGGTTTAGGAATGGTTAGGTTTAGGAGTGGTAGAAGTTAGGAGAATTTGAATTTAAAATTTCAAATAATGGGAAAAGGCTAATTAATCTCAACAACTCATGAATTTGATTTGTTTTAATTAATCAGGATTTAAAAGAAATGATTTTGGATGGAGGGAATTAATTAATTAAAGGGGTGACATGAAATGAACCTATTAAATAAATCCTTTGATTTATTAATAAGTAGATGAAAGGGGAATTTAATCAAATTGTTTAGTGAATTCAATTAAATTGGGGAGGAGGATTAATTAAATAATTGCTTATTTAATTAATTATCTTCAGACCATTTTTAGGTGTATACATTTTGCCCCTCTTTGAAGCGAGGTGTGATGACGCATTGATTCAAAGAATAATCGCATTTTGATGATGATATTGATTTGATAGGATGCCCCAGCTCTTCATTGGTAAATTCCGGTATGATGATGCCCCCTCGGGAGATCAATTGAGATAATTGATCTTTGGAGTTTTTGCGAGATTGATATCTCGATAGATTTGATTTGATTTCTGCAACTATGTTTGATGAAAATGTGAGTTCTTCGATTAGCTTGATTGCTTAGATTGGTTAAGATTGAAAAATCTTGACTGATTTTATTCAGTCTGGTTTCAAGAAGGATTCATCCTGTATAAGACAATGATGATCAAAGCGTCTGGTTTCAGGAAGGATTCATCCTATATAAGACATGACCAGAATGTCTAGTTTTAGGAAGGATACATCCTGTATAAGACATGAATCAAAATCAGATTGTCTGGTTTCAGGAAGGATTCATCCTATATAAGACATGATAGGATTGATTAGGTTTGATTGATTGATTTGATTTGATTTGATAAGGTTGATTGATAAAGAACAGACAGTTTGTTGATATCAAGTTACAGAAATATTTTGGATATGTTGGTGTTAATTTTGTTCAGAAAGATAGCATAAGATTTTTGCTAGGTCGATAATATCATGAGAGAGATGTGAGTCATTATTCTGATTGCGTATAAACTTGTGATGATAGTTTGATGATTCCTGCAATAGATTTAACCTTGGATAAAAGGAACTTTGTTCGATCCCATGCAAGAATGAAATGCAAGCTAAAATGCAAATGCAAAGCTACGAACGGACCAGTCACTGGATTATTTTGCATTTTTGTCATCATTGAGCTTTTGAAATGTGAGAAGTGAGTGCAAACATCGATGGTATAATTAAACCATGATGACCTAAGCACTTATTTCTTGGATTTTGGTATAGCAAGTTAACACAAGCATTGAGGTATAATTGAACTGCGATGACCTGAGTGTTGTTTGCATAAAACAGATAGTATTAATCATTTTAATACGCAAATTGGAAATGTCTTCAATGATACTCTGAATCATGTCCTAAGATAAATTTACACATATTCGTGATTAATTTTCAGATAGCAGACAAGAAAAATATCATGTTTCTTCCTTGTTCCTCTAGTCAATGACATCCTAGAGGCACTCAAAAATTATGATAGCAAAAATCAATATAGAAAGGTTGAACAATCATGTTACAATCATTATCCAAAAATATATTATCCATTGAAAAGTGTGTGATGTGTTTAGATTGACCTTTTGATAGCTTGATAGTTGATAGTTTGATCTTGCGTTCAATGTTGGATGTGTCTCAGTTTTCGCTTGATAAGGGTTGTCTAACTGTTTGTTCTACCTATTTGATTAAGCTTAAAATGATCAAGAGTTTTGCCCCTAGCTATGTGTAGGATTTTGCCCCAAGCCTAGAAACAAAGTTGTTATGATATATCAAATGATCCAAACCATGGCGATAGATTAGCTATGATGGCCAGGTATGTACAAATGCTTATGATGCATATGAATAGCGCTGATGGAAAATGCATGAATGCAAGTGGAAAAATGCATGAATTAATAGATGGAAGAGCTAGCTGACAGATAGCACCTATTTACTAGGTTTTCACCATCTATTTTTATTGCACTTTTTTTTATATTTGATTTTTTTTTATTTGCTATTTTTTCACTATTTTTAATTTTTTCTGATTTTTCACTGTTTTTTATTTTTTTAGACATAGAATTTTTTCAGATGCATGCAATTGATAGGTTCTTTGAGCTGATCTCCATCCTATGTTGATAGCTGATATGCTCCTGATCCAAATACTGTTGTGACCACAAATGGACCTAACTCGTTTGGTTCAAACTTTCCTTTCTTTTCTCTATCTGCCTGGTTGCATGGATTTTCCTTTATCACTAGTTCTCCAACTTGAAAGACTCGTGGTTTGACCTTGTGATTATAGCTTCAACACATTCTTTGCTGATATACCTTTAGATGATCAAAGACATTTTTTCTTCATTCGTGGATCAGTTCTAACTCTTGTAGTCTAGATACTCATTGTTCTTCATCTGGGATGAGACCTTTTAGTGACACACGTAGAGAAGGTATCTCTACATCGATTGGCAATATGGCTTCTGATCCATATACAAGAGAAAAAGGTGTGGCACTTGTCGATGTGCAGATACTGGTGTGGTAGGCCCATAGAGCAGGGTTTAGTTGGATATGCCAATCTTTCCCACCATTGTTCACTGTCTTTTTAAGGATTTTTAGAATAGTTTTGTTAGATGCTTCTGCCTACCCATTTCCCTGTGTATAATATGGTGTGGAGAATCTATGCTAGATTTTGAACTTCGCACATAGCTCTTGTACATCTTGATTCTTGAATGGTCGCCCATTATCAGTGATAATGGTCATTGGTATTGCATAGCGACAGATGATATAATTCAAGATAAATACAACAATTCCTTTTCCTGTGATGTTTATGAGAGGTACCGCTTCAATCCATTTTGTAAAATATTCAGTAGCTACCAGGATGAATTTATGTCCATTAGATGAGGAAGGATTTATCTTTCCTACTAGATCAAGTCCCCATTGACAAAAAGGCCAAGATCTTACTAAAGCATGAAGTTCTTGTGCTGGTGCATGGATCAAGTTCCCATGGATTTGACATTGTTTGCATGTTCTTGCTATCTTAAAAGAATCTCATTCTATAGTCGGTCAATAGTAGCCCAAGCGTATGAGTTTTTTCGAAAGGGTATGACCACTTGAATGAGTGCCACAAATACCATTATGGACTTCATGTAAGGCCTTCTCAGATTCTTCTTGTTCGAGACATCATAAGAGAGTACCGTCTAGACCTCATTTAAATAGGGTATCCACGATGAGAGTAAAATGAGAGGATTGGAGAATAAGTTAGGAGGTAGGATATTATCTTTCAAGTATGTGTAAGTTTGGCCATAGCAGGAGGAATCATGTCCAATAAGTTGACATATAGTTTGGGAATCAAGACAATTAAAGGTGGGATGAAACAACTCTTCAACTAGGAATTCATAACATTGTTGATTTTCCTGTGTCTGCAATAGAGAAGCAAGTGTAGCCATGGCATCTGCTTCTTTGTTATCATTTCTTGGAATCTGTTCAAAAGTTATTTTTAGAAAGTACTTCTTGATATCATCCACAATCTTTTTGTAAGGCATGATTTTGTCATCTTTTGTTTGATAGTCATCATTGATTTGATTGATGACAAGCTGAGAGTCTCCAAAGACTTGAAGTTGTTTAATATTCCATTCTACAGCCATTTTGATACCTGTTACCAATGCTTCATACTCTTCTATATTGTTTGTACACGTAAAGCTTAATTTGTATGGTTTTGGTATTGTATGTACTTGTGGTGTGATAAATAGAATTCTTGCTCCTGTTCCATGTTGTGTTCCTTTATTGATGTATGCTCCTGGATTGATTTTCGGGTGATGTATTGTAAGATATGGATTGTACCTTGGAACGTCTATATATGAACAGGTAAAATTGACTTGCCATCTTTTGAATGATTACAAGTATTTTTGTCTTGCTAGTTCTGATAGAAAGATTGTTGGATGTAGATCAGTTGTGTTAATGATAACCACCTTTGCTAGTTCTATCAAGATAGATGACCTCTCTTGATAAAATTTAGGTAAGCTGTCAAATCTCCCATCTTCCGATGCCTCAAGGAGGTTTTCACCATTAGATTCATTCTTTATTTTTACTTTTTCCTGGTCTAATGTTGCCAATAAATGGTGTTTAGCATCAGACTTTATATTGTTTTCTTGATTTTTACTTTTGCCACTAGGAGATTTAACACCCACTTGACCTAAAGATACGTTAGCGAAATCCCTAGTGAAAGTTGTTGTAGGATTGATTTCATTAAGATATAAGGATATGGCATGGTCATTGGGTAAGGTATCAATATCAGTATGTCCTTCATTTTCCCAGTCCATAGGTTCAGGATAGCTTAAGGATAAAGGATCTTCAGGTTGAATAACTTCAAAGATATTAGGGGTCATGATATAGATGTCAGAGCTTTCAATATGTATGTCGATGTCTAGAACAATACTCTCGTCAGAATGACCTTGTATAAGAAAATCCTAACCATCCTCGGTTAATTCCATGTCAATTGAATGTGATTTTGATTCAAGTAGGCTAGTTCCTAACATTTGTTCTGCATACGTGTGAACTACATCGACTTCTACATCTTCTTCTTCCCTTTTAATTTCAAGTTGCTCTTGTATGTTTCTCCATGATAGAAAATATTCTATGGTCCCTTGATCTCTTAGCTGTATTTGTTTTTCCATGTTTGACAAAATTGATGCAAATGATTGTTCCTTGGATTGTGTGCTTTAAGGTGCTACCTCTCTGTTATGTGAAGCAATGACCTCTTGAGCTGATTTCTAATTATTACAAGACTGCAATGGATTTGATTGTGCTGATATTGTGATTTCCTACCCATTGTAGGGAAATTTTACACACTGGTGGTATGTTGATGGGACAACCTATATATCATGTATACATGGTCCTCCCAAGAGTATGTTATATGGTAGATCCAAGTCTAGAACTTGACATGCTGTGTCTTTTTGTAAAGGTCCCATTCTGATAGGTAATATGACAATTCCTTTAGATGAATCCTCTTCTTCATTATGTGCTTTGATTTTTATCTTTTTTTCGGGGAACAACTGCATCTTCTGAATAGCCCAAAGCACAGATAAGAATCAAAGACCAAATGTTGAAGCCTATTCCCCCTGTCTATTAGGACACATTTAACAAGTGTTCTATGAATGAGGACTTCAATTTTCAAGAGAGCGTTATGGGGATGCTGCAATGAATTAATGCTTGGATATGAAGGAGATGAGATTTGAATAGGATCCTCTGAAATAGGTTTGATGACAATTATGGATATCCCTTAGCGAACTTCATCTTTGGATATATTCTTTGGTGATGATGCTATGGAAGATTCTTGAAAGCTTTCAGGAGGTGTAGGAATAGATGCCTTTGGAGAGTCAATTTGTTTATGGATGGATGGATCATTGTTAGACATGGGTGCATGATTTTGATCTTCTTTAGCTAAATCCTTTAGGGATCTCTTTAAGAGCTGCATAAAAGAGCCACCTTTCTTTTGAGATGTATTTAAATCCTTGTGAGGTTTTAACATAGTTGGATTTTGATTTTGAACTTGTTTGATTGCTCTAATATGTTGGTTTGTTTTATTTTCTTCTTGTGTTTTGCTTTGGTATGTCACATTGATATGATTTTTTGTTATTTCCAATGTCTCAGTGATCTTATGTCTCTGTACTCTTATTAAAATGGGCATTGTGTGTTATTTTGCTTAGGATTTGATTGTCCAAAAGGTTGTTTAGGGTAAGTGATCAATAGTCAATGTCAAGGCAATAGAGTGATATGACACTAAAAGATGGTTCAAGTGTTTAAAGGTTTGCAAGTTTTTTGATCTTTGGTTTTGGAGTGCAATGATGGTGATTTGATAAGAACCAAGTCCAATAGGAACGATCTATCCTATGATGTGGGACAAGATTATCCTAACCAAACATTTCTGTTTTGTGATAAAGGATGATTGATCTTGATGAGAAACTATGTTTGAGTGATCAGTTTATCAAATAGGGTTATAATGCACTTTAAGATGTTTAGATTTTGAACTTGTTGAGGGTGAGCACTTGAAAATATTAAGGTTTATATTTTCTAAAGTCTGATTTTGATGGATGATAACTTGACCAGGCAAACCAAGCAAACAATCTAAGCATGGATTGACAAATAACAGGTGTTTATGCTTACTGCAAATTGATCAGGCAGAAATGACAAATCTAAAACAGGCATGTAAGACATAGTTCTGGACTAAAAGATGCAAAGTTTAGTATGATAGATTATGCAACATAGAATGACAAGAGATACAAGACAGAACGACAGACTAGTGACTTCATGTGAAAAGTAGTGTTTCGTACGACATAGAACCTTGACTCATACAATAGAAGATCAAGCAGTACGACAAAGAATCCTGACTCGTATGACAAAGGATCAAGAAATATGACAGAGACTTTTGACTCGTATGACAGGTATTTGAACAATGATAAAAATTGTTTGCTTGTTTGAGTTTTGATCACTGAATTTTGATGTTTTACTTTAGTTTTCTAGTTTTAAGTGTCTGATTTTTTCAATTTAGGGATGAATACATAGCAAACACATGATGTGATACATGACTCTCAATCAAGCTAAAACCTAAGGATGTTGGCTAAGAATGAAAACCTTTGCTTGCTGACTTAGGTACACACCCAATAGCTAATCAAAATATGGCCGCTGAGTCTCACGCAATGGATTCTCAACGCTGTATTATCCGACTCCAAACGCTAATGGGGGCACGATATGGCAAGTGTCTTGGGAGAGTTACTATCTCTCTTGCACAAAGATTATCACCCTTTTGGAGGTGAATCGGGTAGCTTCTATTTTAATCGGCACTAGTAAGGGATCCGTTCGGCACATCAAGGTATAAACTCAATCAAGAGGTCTCCCAGCCTTGAAAACCAAAGTTTTATATACCTGAAGGTATGAAGGAGAGCTATTCCCGAGCACTGTCATTGCTTTGATTTTCATCAAAAACACATTTATTTTATAGTGGGTTGGATTACTTGGTGTTAGCCATTCCCACTTAGGTCGTTCCCCTCTCACCGGCCTTAAGGGCTAATAGTTAATAACTCCTCGAGAGGGCAGGCCTGCTAAAGAGATGCACTAATGAAAGTAAAAGGATGAGTCTAGCTTTCTGATCACCTAAGAAAGGTGAGAGGATACTCACCTATCATCAAAGACTTGAAATACATGGTTGTTCATTTTTACCCCAAAATCAAGTGTGCCTAGAAATTTAAATGAATAAACCAAGTTTAGTTGAATTCATAGGCAACCTGCAATAAATCCATTAGTAGTCATGATTGTGTTTTGAATAATGTCTTTGACAAGTGTATCTTCGTAAATCGTCCTGCAGAAAAGAGTTAGGCTGCCAAAAATCTCACAGATAGAACAAGATTAGCATTAGTGATCTGAACTATGAAATTTTCAAAAAAAAAACTATATGAAATTTTATACTAACTTCAAATAGGCATAACTTTCAGCTCGGGACTCAAAATTACGAGCTATTTAACTCATTGGAAAGGTCTCCAAGAGTTGTAGATGAGATTTTGAAAGAACATACCTAGCCACACTTTCAAGGGCTAAAAATGCCTTTAAGATCTTCAAAAATGCAAATTACCAACGTATAGACAATCTTGAAAATTCTAACTTGCAGTTTATCAAAAAATCATAGAACCAGAGACTCATACGACATGCTTTTCCAATTAGTATGACACAAAATGAGATTTCACATAGGGATCAAAATTGACTTGTACTCAGAAAATGCTAAAGTAGAAACTCGTACGAGAAGGATTTAGCTCCTATACAGCAATGAAAAGGAGCTTGTATGACACAGGATCAACAATTTGCAATGGTTAAAATGATGTCGTACAACAGAAGCATCACCTCGTATGAGTTGGGATTGCCTATCGTCTTAGGCTGAAAGGAAGCTCGTACGAGCTAAAAAGGCAACTCGTACGAATTTATGAAACAGAGCCGGATAGAGATGAAGTTTACAAAAGATTAAGAGGCCAAAAGAGATGATTCCAGCCCCACGGTGGGCACCAAAATATCATGCTCTGTGAAGTGTACCTGTATCTACAACCACAATGCACTCAATAAATCATTATAAGCAATGGTTAGGAAATTGAAACAATGAAAGACAAAACCATAGCTAATCGATTTATTGACACCTAGTAAATGCGAGTATGAAAAATGCTCTCAGATCTGATTATGCATACTCCAGTGACTTGACTACACTTAGATGTAGGATTTGATGGATGAAAATGCATGATCTAGCAAGAATAGAATGATTAAGCTATATGAGTTCATGATTGATCTAGAAAATGAACTAAGATTAAGATGCAATTAAGCTAAAACTGAACATGATAACATTGCTAAAGAATGATAAACTAGAAGCTAGATGCCTATAGTAACAATGCATAAGATGAGAATGAGATGGGATGCAAAAAATGATATGAAATTGGGACCCATATTGCTCAAAATGAGGTCTATTTATAGGACTTTCCAAGGCTAGGGGTGAGGTGGCAAGAATCGACGCTCAAGATTGAGCTGAAGATATCAATGGTTAAATTGGAGGAGGTTGGCAAAGTTGGATTAAAGGTAACATCTATCATCTCTATGGTGAAAAGTGTTAAGAGGCTTCTAGAAGGATTTGGATGAAAGTAAACACTTAGTGACAAGTGTCACAAAGGTTCTAGAAGATGTTGGAAGAAAGGGGACATGGTGGTAGGTAGAATGGGTTAGGTTTAGGAATGGTTAGGTTTAGGAGTGGTAGAAGTTAGGAGAATTTGAACTTAAAAATTTAAACAATGGGAAAAGGCTAATTAATCTCAACAACTCATGAATTTGATTTGTTTTAATTAATTAGGATTTAGAAGAAATGATTTTGGATGGAGGCAATTAATTAATTAAAGGGGTGAAATAAAATGAACCTATTAAATAAATCCTTAGATTTATTAATAAGTAGATGAAAGGGGAATTTAATCAAATTTCTTAGTGAATTCATTTAAATTGGGGAGGAGGATAAATTAAATAATTGCTTATTTAATTAATTATCTTCAGACCATTTTAGGTGTATACATATTGAACTTAACCGATTCCTATATTTACACTCGTATACAAATGGCATCATTGTTCGTAGCATCATAAGGTAATATTTCTCTCTAATGGTAGTGATTAAAATATTTCCCCAAATTTAAGGAGAGCATCAATAAACCTTGACACAGATGGCTGCCAATATAGTCTTATGCCTCTGGGCATAATAATGGCACCATATGGGAGTTCCATTGGATAATTACATGTACTTTATTTTTAATTTTGTAATTAATTACCACTATAATTTTAAATATAATTATAATTTCAAGTTTAATATAATTAGTGAATATATTTTAATTAATTATAAATATATATAATTATAATGGTTTAGTCAATTATAAATGAATTGTAATTAATTTAAATTTAAATTTAAATTTTATTTCTAATTAATTTTAATGTAATTTATATTAATTGTGATTTATTTTCTTGTTCGAATGTGTCGAAATATATTAAAAAAATCAATATTAAAAAATAATCTACTTGTCTAGATCTAATTCATAGAGATATTGGTTGTTATTCCCATTTAGTAAACAATGCAATATTAAAAAGATAATGTCCCTCCAAGTAAATATAAAATTAAATGGTACATATTTATAGTTGCTTAATGACTAAACAACTTCCGTCATCCCCAAAACTTGGGTCCTCAAAGTTTCAAAAAATAAAAAACTAAGAAAAGGGTGGAGACACAAAGTAAAGGGGGTGATGAAATCAAACTGGATATTCCCCTTAATGTGGACCCAGAGGAGCTTAAAAAGGATGAGATGGATATTGATATGCTCCTAGTGAATTTGACCTCCAACCAAAAGAAATGTTTCTACTGGGTGATTAGTGAAATTGACCTTCTTAAACATGGTATCAAGGACATCATCAACACTTTCACTAAGAACCCTATGCTAGAAAAAACTGACAAGCTCCTGAGGATGACTCAAAAAATAATGGAAGATATCAGGGTTATGAAAACCAAGCATGAGTCAAGGATTGTCCATCTGGGAAAAAGTATTGAGAAATTAAAGAACAATCTTAGGGGATTGGTGGAGATTATTAAAGAGACAATTTATAATTGTGTGAAAGGCCTTAAAAGGGTTAATGAAAAAATTGCCATACAGAAAGCCCATCTTATCAGTACCGATCCACCTTCAACTATCAATTTGAACAAGAAGAGCATGGAGATTAATACACAAGAAATGCAGACTTCTAGAGGTCCCTATGCTAGGACTAGAAGCAAAAAACAAGAGAGAAGAAGCTCAAGATTCATTATGGAGGATCTCGAAGGTATTAAAAGTAAAATGATTTAGAAGAATACTGAGCTCATAAAATCTCTTAGTTACTTTTTTGGTTTCTGGTTTATGTTTTTATGCTCTAGTTTCATTTCTTTTTGATAGGTGCTATGGGATGTATCCCCTATTTCTATAGCCATTTGGCAGTTGTTTAGACTTTGGTTTGCTATTGGTTTATTTTTTGTTGGACTTGGGTTTCGGGTCCCTATAAAAACCATTTATCTTAATCAAAAACAACTTCCTATAATTTTGCTAATTATTTTAACAAGAAACTAATGTAGATTATCAAGTAACTAGAAATATTTTAGAATACACTGAAGGTATTTGAAACCAAATACGAAATCTTCAGTTGCTTAATGACACCTAGTGCACATCTAATGATTCGTTTATAACAAAAGTAGAATTTTGTTATGACTTATTCTAAGAATCCACATTAAGGAATAACATAATTTTGTTTGACACCTAACAAAGCTCTACAAATTACAAACTTTGTTTCTCTCAATGGCCCAGTGAATACATCAGTCATGTTGTCATTGGTGTTACAATATTTTAGCTCAATCTATTGAGACTAAACCTTTTCTCTTACAAAATGATGATGAGTTTCAATGTGTATTGATCTTGCATGCTAAACTGGACTATTTTCAATGATTGTACTTTGATTGTCACACTTGATTGGAGTTAATACTTCTTGCTTTTGTCCCAGATCTTTAATATTTCACTATAGCCAAAGTGCTTCAAAGGTAGTACTACACAATGCTTTGTACTAAAATTTAGTAGATGACAAGGAAATAGTTAGTTTCTATTCTCTTCTTCAATAAAAAGCACTTGATAATATGTTAAATCCATAACTAGTTGTTAACTTATAATCATCTTGATTACCTACCAAATTAGAATTTGAGTAACCTATCAAGTAAACATTCAAATGGTTAGTATATTCAATACAAAAGTTTACAATACCCTATAGGTGTAAAATGAATTTAAGTGCTAATTTCCAATGATGCTTTAGATATTTAGACATGAATTTTCTACTTGTATGTTGATTGAATATGCAACATGAGACATTGTAATGGTCAAGTAGTTCAAAATTCCCACCATTTGTCTATACAAAGTCCCATTAACTTTTGAAGTGTCATTATCACAACAAAATTTGAAATTATGTTCTAATGGAGTAAAAATTGCTTCACAATCTTACATATCAAACCATTGGATCAATGTTTTCACATATTTTGAGTAATCAAAGTTTTGCCATCTTGTCTGCACACTTCAATTCCTAAACAATAATGCATTGTACCAAGATCCTCCATTTCAAACACCTATAAAAAATCTAATTTTCTCTCATCAATCAAATCTATACCACTTACTACTATTTTTTAGTCATCCACATATAATGAGCTCAAAACAATATTCCCATGTTCATCATTATTTATGAAAAAAGTTGGATTATTTTTACTCTTGATATACCCTTATTGAAAGAATAATTTATCAATTTTTTCATACAATGATATTGGTGCGTGTTTGAGAGCATACAATTTTTTCTTGAACTTACATACCAAATGTTCTTTTTCCTTCTTTACAAATCTTTCAGGTTGTACACGATAAATTTATTCCTTTAAATCACCATTTAAAATATGTTGACTCAATATCCATTTCATGTTCCCAATTAAACTTAGAAGAAAGTGTAATCATACGTGTAATATTATTCATTTTAGCTACTGGCACAAAGGTATCTTCATAATCCATTCCTTCATTTTGTGACTACCCTTTTATTACTAATCTAGCCTTGAATTTTCCAATAGTACCATCAGTTTTAAATTTAGTCTTGAATGGCCATTTCGAGCTACATGAATTTTTTTTGCAAGTGATTCAACTACTTCATAAGTGTTATTATCCATAATTGCATAATATTCTTCTTGCATTGCATTCATCCATTCCTTATAATTCTTAGTTTCTTCAAAATATTGAAGTTCATCTGCACTCATTACTTTATGCCTACTTTGTTCATGGGTTTGCTAATCTACAATATCTTAACTTTCATTGTCTTCTTCAAGTAGTTTCCATAAGTAGAGTTATAATCCTTTTCTTCCTCTTGGACATCATTTGCAAACTTGTGAAATGTGACATCTCTACTAGAAAACACACTATGAGTAGATCGATTATACATCTTATAGGCCTTATGATTAGCATAAAAACCAATAAAAATACATTTGATTGACTCTGCATCAATTTTCTCCTATTCTCTTTTGGAATATGACAAAATGACTTGCTTTCAAAGATTCTCAAATGACTAATAATAGGTTTAGCACCAATAAGAGCTTCATAAGGAGTTCTATTTACTAGATACTTGGTAGGTTGTCTATTCAAAAAATAAATAGATGTACTAACTACTTTATCCCACAAATTATTAGGGAGGTTCTTTCCTTTTAACATACTCCTAACAAACTCAACAATTGTTTCATTTTTTTCATTTAGCCACACCATTCTGTTCTGGTCTATGGGAAATTGTGTATTGCTTAAGAATTTCATTATGTTTAAAATATTTCACAATTTTTTCTAAAGTATGTTCTCCCCCTTGATCTAATCTAATAATTTTAACATTATGATATATTTTTTCCACCATATATTTAAATTATTTTAAATATTCAAACACTTCACTCTTATTCCTTAAGAAGTACACCCAGATATATCTAATGCAGTCATCAACAAATATAAGGAAGTAAAAAATTTCACCCAATTGATTGTGGTTGCATGGGACCACACACATATGAATGCACTAATTCAAGATTGTTTGTTTTCCTTTGATTAGTCATTATTGAAAATTCATTTGTTTGTTTACCCATACACAACCATCACAAATAATCTATTCACCCTTAAATATTGAAAGACTTGTTATGCTCTGCATACTCACCCCCTCTATTTCATTCTTCAAAATGTGGGTTCCCCCTTTTTCTTCTTTCCCTTTATTTGTGTTTTCCTTTTGTTTGATACTCCAAAGTTTTAGAATCTTTAAACCCCGCGGTGTGCTTTTGCTTTCCTTTTGTGTACTCCAAAAACTTTAGGTTCCTAGGGTCTCGTAGTGTATTCACTTTGTTTCCTTTGTTTTGGGTTTGTACTTTGGAACCCCGGGTTCCTAGGATTCTCGAGTATTTTCTTTTCCCTATTGAGGACCTTGGAATGTTGGAACTCCAAAGTTTTCTTTGTTGTGTTTTGGTTTCTGTTGCCAAATTTTTTACTCATTGTTCATTTTTGGTTTACTATTTTGTCCTATGTCATGAATGATTCAAAGGAAAATTGCATTTATAAATATTTTCTACATTGCATCCATGTTCAGTGATGAAACAAGCAACCTATTATAATTACAGATCATTGCATTTTATAAGTATTTGAAACATAGAATAAAATTATACAAATTTGTTTTGAATGTGCAATTTTATTGATGAAATAATGTACATGTTTCTCACACAAGCCTTGAGACTAGCCAATACTTGTTCAATGCTAATAAAGAAAAGTCTATACATGCATAAGTATATTGGAAAGTAAATGTGCATAGCAAGATAGGAACTAGCCATTGCCTAAATGACTGGTAGCCTAGTCTATTATTTTGTTCTGTCTCTTCTTTCAGTTGTTAGTACTCTCCTTATCTCCACCACTTCCCTAGTACCTACATCCAAGTGATTATGATGATATGACTATGAAAGTTCTAAGCAATGACATGTCTCTAGCATCATATGTACACTATACCTATACATGTAGAAATTTAACTCTATAAGAATTCAAAGAGAAATGCTCATCTTAGGTGTGCAAGAATCCATTAGATCATCATGTAGACCCAAGATAGGCATTTTATTCCTAACATGTGTGTGTTATGTGCAGATACAGGTGAGTCTTTTCAATTTTAGCACATGGGGTAAAATGTGGCTCCCACAAGGGTTGAGCCTAGCATGCTTCTTTAGAATGTAGTGAGGAAAAGGTGTACTGGACAAATAACCATGTGAGAAAAGCAATGAATAATCAAGTATGTAAAATCAAGGCATAGTTAGATCAAAATATGGAACTATTAAAGGGACAGGGATATATGTCATGAAACCTTTTAGTTGATACTAGGAATTGTGATGACTAAAGTATACAACTATATCTATTAAGCAGCATGAGGAGATGCATTAAAGGACAGACAAATGAATTTATAATTTTTCTGAAGGAAGGTGTGCTACTATAAAAGAAAAGTAGTCATGGTATAATCAAATACTAGTGACAGTGTCATAACAGAGAGCAAGCTTTATGATCACCTTAGCTAGAAAGAATGCAGATAGAGATGAATCAACATATGACAGTAGTTCATAACTAGAACATAATGAGAAACTATTAAAGGGATATGATGTCAAGTCATGAAATATTTTAGTTTAAAAACAAAATCTATAACTAACAATCATAATACAACCATCTGAGAATATTATACAGTAAATAACAAGAAAATAAGGCACCAGCTATATTTGTCATTAAGCTTATCTAGAGCTAGTCCTTCTGGTCAATAGAACAATCTAATGCAAGTACAATAGTGCCAAACTCGATCCTTGTGATGAAGGTTCAGGAGCCTTAAGGAGATTATCCATCACCCAGAAGTCTTGGTTCTAGATAGTCTCAAACTTGATCAGTAACTCTATGATTAGTTGAGATATTATATCCAAGAACAAGTTAACGAGGAAAAATAATACATGAGTAAAAAAAAGAGTATGGACAAATGTGGAGTTTCAGTCAACAATGCTTGTTAGGAATAGCTCTTGTAGCTTAAGTGACAAATAAGTGTTGAAAATAGAGAGGAGCCAATAATTTTTTACAATGGATAGATTGAAGGAGTCACGAGCACACAATGAAGTCATCAATGCAATGTAAGAATAGTATAGTAGTCTAAAAATACACTAAAGCTTTAATCCTCTATTTGTGTAAGCATGATCAAACTTAAAAGATAGGGACAAGAGAAAGGCCCTAGTTGACCATTGAATTTACTGAAAACATACAAAGAACAATGAAGAACAAAAGTCCTAAGGCTTTAAGTAGTAGTCACAAAGAATAGGTGAATGATGAATGACATCAATGCCACACAACATTATAAGGTCTAAAACAATGAGTATAGATAACAACAGAGCATAAAATATACCAGTCATATAAGAGTACAACCAAGGGGTAGTGCTAGCTCAAATTCTAAACAACAACATTCAAAATATATACTCATGTGAATAAACTTCCAAGATATAGCAGCCAAATAGAGCATGAGTCTAGTCATGGAGAATGAAGAGTAAGTTTTTGTGCAACCAAAGTAGTAATAAAGCTTCAAACAAAGCCCCAGTATACAAACACAGTCCAAAATAGTAAGTATCAATGATAACTTCAAGGGCAAATAATAGTGAATAAGGTGCAGATTAGTCAAGGCTTCAGCGATCATGGGAGATTTCCAGAATAGTCTTGAGTTAGAGACAAAATGATCATAACCCACAAATAGGGAGATAAGCAGTCATGATAGTAATATATGTACAATGTTTTGGAAATTAACTCGCAAAGAAAATATCACCAAGAGAAAAGTCATAGTGACAAGAAACAAAAATGAACTCATGGAAAGTGATATTCTTACTTTTGGTGTAGATTTATGAAGAAATAAATCACAGTTAAGAAATATAAAAGGAGTAGGTCACCATGGGTATCCATCGAGAAAAACTATGTCAAAAAGAGAAAAGAGAACATAGAGTGGCCTTTGGCATTATACCACAAAGCATGGGTCACTTTTGAAACCAAGAAAAGACATCATAAACCCAGATAAGTATAAAAAACACACATAGGTTTTCATTTCCATGGAAATGAAAGTTTCGGTCTCAATAATAATCATGAAACCCCTGCAAATAGAAACCTTGACAATGTTGGCAAGAAAGGAATGAAAAGATATAGTTCACGTTGATGGAAAAATAGTTCCATGAATGTTAAAATAGATTACACAAAAAAATGCAAAGTAGAAGTATGCAGTAGCGAGCCTTACCTCTTGTGTCTCCCCACAAACATCTTCATCAAAATCAATAGGAATGGTAATGAATTTATGAGAAAATCATCTAAATGAAAATGCCCTCACCCTCAAAGTTTCTCTTTGCTAATCTTCCCTCATGGCAGCCGTGTGCACAATGTTTAGCTAGGGTTTTGAACCTAGTAGGCAGATGAGTTCACAATAATGGTTCCCACTTTCACCCATGAAGGAAAAATGCGGTGGTGGGAAAAAAAAATCGTAGGGTGTTCGTTCATACTAGGGGTGTTCAAATGAACTACCCTTTGGGGTTCGCTTGAACCCTCTTCAATGGTTATTTTTCTCTATTTTTAATTATATTGGGGGGGTTCATTCTAACCCCCCTTTGTTTGAACCTCCTATTTTACACTTCTCTGAAATTTTCTACAAAATTTTGCAGAATTTTTGCCTTCAAACCTCTAGTTGAAGGCTCAAATGGAATGATATTAACATCCCAAAATGTAATTTGGTATTCCTCAAAGCAATGTTTCCAATGACTATAATTTTATTACATATTGAGTTTATTATGAACTTGTTTTTTTAATTTTACCAAACATAGGTTTTTCACCGAACATGAACTTTTTTGTTCAACACATTGGGAAAAATAGTAAACTAATTCAAAAAAAATATGAAAATATCTATGCTCTACATATTGATGTCTTCTTTCTAAAAACAATGTGTTGAAACGTACACCTATGTCTAAATTATACTTAGTTGGACTTGAAAACTTAATAAAATGAAAAATATTCAACATATCATTATCAAAACAACTCCATGCCCTGGATATTGATGTTACAAACCCAAATTTGAAAGAATTAAGTTTTCATCATTTATAGAAAAAACGTTATGCATTTCGGGAGGCACATCACTCTTAAAAATGTGGTTTGTTGTTAAAAAATACTTTTCGAGGGAGATGGAAAAATTAATACAATTTTATTTAAAAAAAATATATTTAGAATCTACATACAAGATGTTACAAATCACTAGTTTACATCATCTCTAAATTATTAACGGTTTAAAAGTTATAGGTGTCAAAAAGTGATTTTTTTTTTCAAAATGTTCATCTAAGTGTCAAAGTTGACCAAAAAGTGGGAACCAATATTGTAAGTTCACCCAGGCACTGTAGATTCTTCAAGAAGCTTCAATAAAAATGGAATGCATTTCAATTTTCCTCTATCTTTTTCTTTAGGGTTACGTTGTTTCCCTAAGAATGTCGACCATTTTTTGGTGGATTTTTATGTAAAATGCAGTGTAAAAACTAATACCCCCCATGGGCTTTGTACTGTCATGCAAGCCCTAGGCATTTTATGCCTTAGACATTTTTTGCAAACTCCCATATAATATATACTTTTGATGCCTTATGATCATTATCTTTGACCATTATCTTCCTTATCAATCAAATTATGAGAGTGATTTTGTTTATTTTGAAAGAGTATCTTTGTAAAACAAAGGAATTAATAGGTATCTTTATAAACCTTTAACTCATCTTATTATTTTTAATGCAAAAGAGGGCATATGGGATTAGTTTGAGCTGTTTGTAGACATATGCAAGGTATTTCGTTTTATTTGGCTTTTGAGAGCTTTTAGGAAGCATTTTGAAGTCTCTTTGTGTTTGGTAAAGTCAATCTTGACTTTTGACCCATTTGGAGACATTTTGGAGGGAATGTAGGTCCTATTTTTTGGGATTTTTTAGGACATCTGAGCTGAGACATTCGGGGCTGCTATCTTCTTCGGATTTTGGAGGGAGTTTGTAGTGACTCCATATAGTCATCTTTTTGACTTATTGTTTTCAGTTTTGAATTATACAGAGCAAAGATGGTGATTTTTGAGAATCCTTAGTTCATACTAGCATACTTCTTGTAACTCAAGTTATATGATATATACAAAGACTACCTTGGAGGCTATTTTGATAGTATCATCACCTTCTTATTATTTGTAGAGTTGTCTACTTTTGTGATTGATCAAATTTTAAGTGGAGTACTTTATTTCCTTATAATTTTGTCTCACTATTTTCATACCCTCCTTGTGATAGTGTAATATGTAGGTTGTAGTTTGTGTCAAAGTGAATGTTATGAGCTCTTCACTATGAATTTTCTTCTTCCTATATAGAGAGAGTATACATTTAGACCTTTCTATGAAATATTGATGTAAGTACATGATAAGAATAAGCTGTGTCAATTTATTACTATCATTTCAGTGTTCAAGTGTCATAGTTTTCCTAAATGTCATAAGTTATCAATTGGTTTATCACATACTTAGTTTCAATTTTACAGTATAGTTATTAAGTTTAGTGGTTTTAGTTTCATTTCTTCCCTTTTCCTCATAAGTTAGTAGTTTTAGAGTGATAACCATCTAGGAGTCAGCCTCATCTAGAGATTCACTCCAATTTTTAGGTGACCCACAACCTAGGAGTGTTTCCATGTTTCTCTAAAGTACCAATTTTGACAACTTGGTTAGGGTGCAATTTGGGAGATCATAATTTCTCTTTGTGGCTTCAAAGTCTTGGGTTTTCGAGATCCTAAGCACCTGTCATTTATTTGTGGGCTTGATTCTCGAGTCTCCGAGATCCTAGAACAATGGGTTCTTGGTGTTGTTTTCCCATCATCCCTTCAGAGTTCCAAAACTTTGTAGTTCCAAGGTCTTTTAACACCGTAACTTCAGGATCCCGAAAGTTCGAGGTGTGCCTCAATTCGTGCATTATCATGGGGATATAAATAGCCCTTCTTAGGGTTGTCATTCTCATTTGCACACTTAACCCTCCCATAAATCCTCTCCTCTCGATGATCACATGAACTCTCGGCATGCTTCATGTATTTATTGCATCCTGTTTTGGTTGGTTTTCCTTTTCCTTGCCTTTTGTTTTGTGTAGTTTCTCTCGGTTGGCTTTTCCTTTCCTTTCTGTTTTGGGTTTAGCTTAGGGTTATTCTTTTTTTTCAGTAAGTCAATGTTTTGGTAGTTAGGGATTCTATTGATTTTCGGCATTCAGGGATCTTAGGGTCTCGAGATCTTGGCCTGTTGGCCTGTTTGTTAGTTTGGAAGCCAGAATCATGGGATCCTACAGTCTCCCCCTTTTTCTTTTGGTTTGCATTTGTTCCACTCTGTAACTTTGGGTTACTAAGATTATAGAGAATTTCCTTAACTTCCCTTTTTGGAACCCTGAGCTCCCAAGATTCTAGAGGGGTGTCTTGCCCCATGTTTTCCTAACTTAAAAGCCCAGGGTTTTTGGGGTCCCAAAGTCACTCTAGGTTTTCCTTTTATCTGCAATAGAACCTTAAGTTCTTGGGATTCTGAAGTGTCACCCCAAGCTTGTTGCTACTTACTCACTGCTTCAGGATTGCAGGATCATAAAGTAGTGAGCTTTCTCACCATCTCTCACCTTAGAACCCCATAAACCTAAGATTCTAAGGTGAGTTCCTTGTAAGGTTTCCCCCTTTAGAACCCTAGATCTCTGGTATTCTTAGGTCTTTCTACATGTAAATAATAATTTATAATGAAGAATTCTAAGGCACTAACTATGTACCCTTTTGTGCAGTTTGCAGAATTTTAATGAAAATATCAGCGACTCCAAGAAAGAAGATCACGATTGAGCTGAAGCTTGAAAAGGACCCTGTTACGATGAAATATCAATACCAATGCCAAACCCTGGTCTGGAAGATAGAAAATGAAATACAATGGATCATAGATATAGAAATAGGACACATCGAGTTGGACACAATTAGGAAGGAAATGACTCCATCAAACCTTAAGGCAACATATAGGAGAAACCGGAGGTTTGGGCTTGTGGAAGCCACAGTCTTTCCTCAAGCAGTGCAGTCTTTAGAGGTAATAATGGAAATAGCTCAACACCATGAAAAAGTTTCTAGGAAGTGTACAGACATAAAAAATGAAATGTAGTTGTTGATGTCCCAACTTAGATGCTCTCTACGACCTTCAGTATTCCTGAATATGATAAGGTCCTCTAGACAACCAAAGATGAAGCCATCCAGGTTTTAATAAGAATGTTGTAGATAAAAAGTGCCATATAAATGAGGTGTGTCTTAGTGAGCTAAGAAAATCAGGGCTAAAGACTACAAACAACATTCTAAGAGCCAATTTTAAAGATGTACCAATGGACCTAATCATCATGCTTAGCCGAGCCTTTGGCAAAGAATACTACTGACACTATCATTTATGGATGTTCCACTACATTCACACCATCCTTTTAGAGAAGAAGTATTTGGACTGGGCACAAATCATGTCCGATAATATTCATGAGAAAATGTGTAATGTATTGTAGACAAAGAAGTTCTTTATTAATTCTTATGTAATATGGGTAGTGGGTAGAAGTAGAATCTACCCTAGATTGAACACTAATGAAATACTAGGAGAAGCACCAGAGGATAAGAAAATTTGGGAGTTCTACACCCAACTGCCTATCCAATCGGCTAAAAACACTTTAAAAGGATCAATTATTCCTTTATTTATGCATTGATTTGTAGATTGACAGGTGATGTGGGATATTGACTATCCCCCAAGGAAATGGCTTTAATACAAGAATGAGGAACTTGGTTCCTCCAAAACCAAAGGTCCACATATATTCGACTAAGTGGATTCACAGGTAAGCCTCCTCTGCTTCTAGGCTACTACAACAATAGAAATATTCTCCTGGAATATGCAAGAAAAATAGTAGGGGTCCAGTCTCTTATGACTCTTAAACACAAAATGGGGGTGTCATTCCCAGTTGTCCTAGAACATTATAAATTTCATAATCTGCAAACTATAAAGATAGTCATCCACGAATTGAAAGATCTATGCCTTAGAGAGTTTGACTGTGCATAAAATAGATATGACCCATTTGGAAAACTCAAAGCAATGATGTCGGTATCATATGAAGGGAACACACTTACATTAGAGGACTTTTGGGTAGGCATGCAAGATAGCTTTGAGGCTAGGAAAAAGGGATCCTACAAATTAATGGCTACTCAAGAAAAAGAATTTAAGTAGAGAGAAATATCCCTAATGATTTCAGAGATGACAGGGTGATCGTCGACCCAACCTATGATGAAACAATGGTAGACCAAAGACTCTCTCCCTAATAAGATGGTCAAAGAAGGATAATGTGGAGTTTGATACTGTCTTTGAGAAAGTTATTGAGAAAAAAAGGAAATGTCTCATTCTTAGGCTCCAACCTAATAGTTCTAAAGAAAATAAGAAGGGTAAGGCTATGGGTAATATCCAATCAATGACTACCAAGGAGTATGTAAGGAGAACAAGGTCTAAATATTGGAAGAACACTCTAGTATATCAAGAAGCTGGTATGCTTGCCATTGGTAGAGAATAATTGATGAACTAGCTGGATGCAAAGATGAAGGAATCTCAACTCCTAAAAATAATAGATAAACATGACATAACAACTGGGTTACTCGTGGTGCCACAAGCGTCAATCACACCCATTGTGCCTGCAATTAGCATTGTTTTGGGGGAGGACACATCATAGGCACAAGATGCCAAAGATATTGCTCCTTCCATCCAAGTTCCTTTAGCAACCACTATACCAGTGCAAGAGAGAGTGATTGTTCACAATATTGAATTATACTCGGAGGAGGATGACAAGCCTATCTCTAAAGTATTTTGTTGGAAAAAGAAATATACAATGCAAAGGAAAGCTATCTTCGAATAGGTTTTAGACAAAGGAGTGTTGGAACAAGTTTGTGAAGCCTCCCAAAGTGAGCAAATTTCCCAAACACTAGTCGATGAGCCAAAGAACCAACTAGTGGAAATCACCCAAACGTAGGTGTATGATGTGCAGGTGGAAAACCATGGAGATGGATGATGAAGATGAACAAGATGAATGAATTGTACTTACCCCTGAAGACCAGGAACAACTTCTCAAATGATTGGAGGGAGGCCATTAAAAGTAGCAAGATGAAGCAAATAAAGAGGCCTTCGAGTAAGAGGTGGGAGAAAAATTAGAACAATTTTCCAAGCAACAACAAAAAAGTTACGAACAAGTGCTTCAAGAAAACTTAGCTCATCAAAATTTCACAACCCCACCACTCCATGGAACACCTATAGGAAAGTAGTATGAGAGACAATAATAAGTAGATAAGGGGTAGCAAGATGGTGAAGAAGAGAAATAACAACAATTGGAAGCCCAAATGGTAACTACTCAAGTTAACACACAAGGTGAGAAACTAGATTCCAACATGCCATATATTTAATTTCAACTTTCAAAAGAAGAAGAAGCTTTTTTTTCTAAGCATTACCTTGCAAGAAGAAATATCTAAGTCACCAAGGAGAACCAAAAGGGATAAAAATCTCCACCATCTTTCAAGAAGTGACTTAGGGGATGTGATAGCTAGTGTAGCTACTCAGGTGTAGGGTGCAAAAGGTAAAAGCCAAGCATCCCCAAGGTATCAAGTCACCCAAGTAAACCTTGGTAAACAAACTAAATGGGGTGAGATATCCTCCTTGTATTCTCTCACCACCAAGATAAAAAAAAGGATAGAGAAAGAGCATAGATCCAAGAAAGAGGTCAAGGCTCAACTAAAAAAATGTAGAAAATTTCTCATTGAAATGTCAAAACCATTGGATTCAAAGTCTGGTGACAACCTACCTTCCACCTCAGCACTCCCCCAAGAATATGTTAGAGCATTATATAAAATGAGGAAAATGACAACTACTATTAATAATTGAATAGGAGATGAGTTGAGGAAAGTGAAAATGTTCTTACAGGACACTATGGAGATATATGAAGATGCTCACCTCCTTGAGAAGGGCCTCAAACTTCATTCCATGCAATGGGAGTCTCAATCCAACATGTTCTCAAATAAAGATAAGGTACTAAAGAAGATCAAGGTGTTGGGAAAGGATGTAGCTAGTAAAGAAGATATACTAGGAGGAGAGGACTTTAGTAGCTTACAGACCTACATTGATATTCTAGAGCTAAAGGTAGATATGATGGATTAGTGTATATCTAAGGTGATCAAGGAATATCTATTCTTCTTCATCTTTCTTGAACATTATGAATAATAAGTGATAAAAGTAATAGGCAAGTATGAAAAGGATGCAATGCAATTAGGTGCACTTGACTAGGGAGTGGTCCTCAGGCAATGGGAAACATATATTGTTGAATACTTCTCTCCAACCATTGAATTTGACATCATAGTCATGGATAGATAGATGCACCTAGTTAGATATCTAATCCTACCAAGCTATAGAAATAATGGACAGTTTGGTCGATAAGATAGAAGAGGTAAGAGAAAATTTAAGGGTTTCAAAATTCTAGATTGAGTATGTGCCTGATCCACCATCTACCTCAATAGACTATTAAATGGGGAACCACTGAAGCTACAAGGAGGGTAGATAACAAATAGGATTTTAACTCATAGTATGCTCCTATTACCATAAAGAGGAAAGGCATAATCGTGGTTGTGACTATAGTTTTAATAAAAGGCTAAAATGACACTTGTTGTGTGCAATGTCACTACCAAAAAGAACATCCCATGTGGGGATTCTATATGCTAGTACATCTAGAGAAGGCTGGTTGTTCGCATGTGTGTAGTGTTAGTTTAGTGAGGTTATAAACCAATGACTTGCATGTCAACTGCAACCTCCACCATTTAGTAACTATGTCATAGGATTAGTCTATTTGTAGAATTTAGGGAGCAAGATACTATAAATATAATGAATCAAGAAATTTTGACGGTCCAAAAATTGAATATAGGAGGCCATAATTAGGATTTCATTTACAATATTTTCATTTCTAGAATTTTAAATTTCTAACTTTTTGGAACTCTCTCAGCATTAGTTCTCACTAGTACCTTTATTTCATAATTAATCAATGCAAGTTTCTTCATGGATTGCATGTTTCACGTTTCATGATCTTTGCTGAATGAAGTTGGTATTTCTTTGATCTAATATCTTCTCTCATTCTACATAGCATAATTTTTTTCAATATTGTGGTTTTCATTATCATTGTGTCTGAAGTTGCTAATTATCTCTTTCTACATGTAATATTGTAGACTCTTCATATAGATGGAAGTTTCACATGTTGATATCTAGTCTATTATTGATAATATCTAGTTATTTGAAGTATTTATTTTAAGTTTAATAATCTTAAACAGTTATGTTTATTTCTTTCTCATTCCCAATATCTTTTGCATTTTATTTCTAAGTGGATCCACATGAGTTTTCTCTACAACCACCATACCACCTTGAGTGAACAACTCATGCGAACCCTGTGTCACCCTTATGGATTTGTTACCCAACAAAGAGGACCTTGGGGAGTGTGGATTTCATGATCCTTTCTCGTTTTAGGAGATGCTCTACTTCCCAAATCTTGCATGTTAGGTGAGTATAAAAGGCCCATCAACAAGACCTTACACCATTTATTTTCTTTGTAGAGTAATAAGATTCTTAATATTTAAATGACCACACTTTTTTGTGCCATAGCTCTTTAGTGGACATAAATTTTATACAAACCTCCTATTTGTATTCCTTTAACAATCACATTTCAATGATCCTTCATATCCTTTGCTTGGCAAATTGTCTTAAAAAACTCAACTTTTAGACCTTGATCAGTAATAGTTGAAATTGAGATAATTTTTTTTAATTCTTGGGACATACATTACATTAGAAAACATCTTTAGATATCTAGTATGTAGTTACACACTTATTTTACCATATCCTTTTATTTAATGAGGCCTATATCTCCTAAATAGATCTTAGTACCATCATTTTTCTCATAAAAACTCGTAAGCCAATTTTTATGATATGATGTATGAATTGATGCCCCTAAATTTATAAACTACTTATTACACTCATACATTTTAGCTGAAATAGAAACATTATAAATAGAAAATTCAAATTATGAAGGTTATCAATTATCACTTAACTCATCCTCAACATTTACATAATTGCCTTAATACTTCTTGTTTTTACACTCATTATTCTTCTCCTTTCAACATTCATAAACATAATGCCCAAAATTCATTACAACAATTACTATTATCATGATGGATTCCACCCGTGAAGCTAAGTATGAAACCCAACAATCTTGTGAAACATGGGAATACTTTCAGCCCTTTGGGTTGCCTATGGTGAAAGTGGACCTCCAGGTTATAGGCCAGCTTCCTATATGATGAATATCCTGCAAATTGATTTCTATTGAGAAAAAGGATAGAGGGAATACTAAAATTGATCCTATCCTACGAGTTGATGTACCAAACGTTCTTTTTGAGACCTGCAATCTGCTTAACTCACAAAATCCTTCAACTAGTAAACTTCAATCACTAACAACTCAACTAAAGATGCGATGCATCAATATTTTATAGAAAGGATTGAATTTAGAGATTTCCTAAAGTAAAACAATTGTTTTCACAACTACAAATTACTAAAATTAGCTAGCACAATCTACAACCCACAACTATCATGTAACTGCTCACACCAATCATATTTGAATTTGATATAATTCAAGGATTTATGTAAAAATCATAATAATAACATAAAATCATTCACCCATAACATAGTACAAGAAGTGCTAAGAAGGAAAATTATACTATTTTATTGAAAATAAAGGAATTGTTGGTATTATAATCTCAGAAATATGAGCTACAATACTGTCCTTGAGCATGAAAGAAACCAAAATCAGTCTGTAATCATGTTGAGGAAAGAAAGAACTAAAAAATAATAGAAGAGAGGAGAGACTTTATAGAAAAGTCTTGAGAGGAGAAAACACTAAATATAGATGGGCTTTGTATTTGGCTTAGCTCTTCAAAAATATGCATGTGATCTTCTCTAGGTCGAATTTTCCGCAAAAGAATGCATAGCTTCTCCAAATTTAGTGTTTGTAAGCTAAAAATAGCTCCTTAATTTATGGTATATAGAATTGGAACACCCTCTAATGCATGCCTGCTATAAATAGTCTCAGAAAAGCACTCCCATCTCTTAAATTTGCATGGTTGTATAGATGCTCTATTTTTAATAATTAATATAATTTTATTAAAACAATTAAAGTAATTGTTGTCATAAATTTATATTAAGTATTAATGAACTTTAATAATTTTATTAAAATAGCTAATAAAACTATATTAAGATTTTAATATAAATAGTTTAAAATAACTTTTATTAAGATCTTAAATAAAATTATCTTAATTAATGCTATTTTAAATATTTTTACATATAATAAAAGATTTATACATTACTTATTTTTAACATAAACCCTTTTTCATGATCGTCACACCCATAGCCTAGGTCACAAGACTTAAAAAAGTCTTGACCATGACATACATTACATGTATCATTTGGTTTCTTAAAGAGAAAAATAATAAAGAAATCCCATTCCATGAATCGAGGGCATACAAAGTATAAGAAGTGTGAAACTCTAAAAACACTCATTCCTTCATTTTACATTTTGTTGTCTTTTTGAAGAAGACTCCTTTCTGGCAGCCACTGTGCACATGGTTTTTTCTTTGCTTGAACTAGAACTGAGACTAGTGTTTGAAGGCTCGAACATGGTGTTCTTTAGCCGGGTATGCATTGGTCCTCTCCTCTTTCATGTCATTGTCTTTTTAGCAAAAAAATTGTAGAAGCTCTTGTTTTAAGACATGCATGTATTTAGGGCTTTTATGAGCTTTAAGGAAAGATATCTCCTATCTTCTTGATGGTATCGTATCTCAGTGTGTTGTCATTTTTTCCTTAGCACTGTATTGAAATCTTTTTGAAAGATGATTGCTCCTATAGTCACAGTGATGGAGGCTCTGTTGTACATGACCATGTTTTTTGATCAAAACCTTAGCTGTGTTTTTTTATCACAAGGAATATCTTTTGACATCTCTTACTCTTTGAAGACTGAACATGATTCGAAGGCTTTCTATAATCGTCAATCTTGGAATTTTTTCACAGATTTTCCCTTTAAGAGGGCCTAATAGCATTTCAGGTTGTTGATCGTGAAAGATATGCCTTTAACTCAGGTCACTTTTATATTGGATTGATGTCAAGCCTTTATCTTTGTATACTATTTTTATAGTAAGGCATCATATCAATATGCTTTTTTATGGATGCTAGAAAGTCTTTATTATTGTACATGCACTTATTTCTTTGTTCTTTTCTATATAATTACCTACTCCCAATCTTGATCATCTGAGGATGTTACAGTTCTATCTTGAGAATTGGTTTGATGCACTGTACAATAGTATCTTTGACAAGAAACCTCTATGCTTATTTATTGTGAAATGAATGTGCCCTTCTATCATAATAGCACATAGTCATAATGATTACTATTTTGATGGAATCATTATCAAATACTTGTGATTGTTGTGTATTTTGCATTGCCCTATTACTGGGATTTTGACTGTGCTTTAGATATCATGTTATCACTGTGATCTTTGATAGCTCTTTGTCTTTTACTGCTTTGTGAAAACATGTATAATTGTAATCCTATAAATGATGAGGTTCCCATCTAGTGCTCCAAATATTTGAACCCCAATATGATTTGGTGCAATTCATTTATATACTTTCCTTGAATTGAGGTAACTATGTCTTGAAGGTCTACTCCTTCCTTTAATTATTGTATTTTTTAATAGTGATATATCTATATGGTTGTTACTTTATTCTCATCTACCCATCTTAGGCTACAACCCTATCAATCTATCTGTTTACTGTCTATGGTAGCTATGACAATGTATTTTTCTATTCTAGATGAAAATTACTCTGCTCTTTGTTTTGATAATATTTGCCTGTAACGAAAGCTTTTTGAAAGATGACTCTTCTCCATTAGATTCTTGAAAACTGGTCACACACTATTTTTATGAATTTGACAGTATAGTCGGACATTTTTTGAGTTCTTTTGCTGCTATGAACTATATTCTTAGACCCATTGACTGTAATGACCTTTACGGTTACTATTTTATTCCTTGACAATGGTCAGAAGGCTCTATGACTGCGTTATGGATTCTTTTTAAGGATCATGCCACTAAATCTACATTTAAGGTATTTTACCGTTTATTCATGGATAACACTAGGGTTTCATTGTAATCTTCATTACAAAACCTTGACTTCTCTTTACCTTTATTTTGACTTCTCTGTCACAATCTTAAAGCCTTTAATGATATTTGAATTGTTACACATCTTACCATGTTTTGTTCTCTATGTTAACATTGAGAACTGTATCTTGAGCTAGATTTTCCTGTGAGTAAAATTTTTGTTATGATTTAATGTCGTCTTAAAATAATTTGCAACCTTACAATATGAACAGTAAGTCCCATGCTTCTATGTATCCTTTACTCTTTTATTTGGTAAGCTCATTGTTAAAGTTAGTGTCAATATATTTGAAGGTTGTTCTTGTTGTCATTGATTTTGACCTTTGGCTCTCATTGATGATTGCTCTATACCCTTAAAAAGATTTGTCCTATACTAGGGACTGATATTATTGTCAATAAGGTTGCACTTCTTTTCTGTTTGTGGCTGCATCTCTTAATTATGCCTCTAATCACTACTCATCATATGTCTTATTACCATTAATCTTCATGCATAGAGACCTTAGTGTCTTCTCATGGCTCTGTTATTACGATCTCTCCTATCTTTTATTTTGATAAATGATGATGAATATCATTTCATGTGATCAGTACCAGTGTCTTTACAACTCTTAATTGCCTTGAATGTCCTTGACAAGATTCATGAAGTTCACTATTATATACTTTCTTAGACCTTAACAAGATGCAATGGTGACTTAAAATAATTTATGCACTATCATTGGACTAGTATATCTGAGATACTTTTGTGACTATGTCTCATCATTATTCCCAACATTATCGTTACCTTGTCATGATTTGCCTATATTTTTTCTTCTTAACTATATATAGTGACCTCTAAGATCGTTGTTTGTGAGCTTTGATCTGATATACCATATAGATTCTCTTTTAATCATGGTCTTAGCTATGATTAAGTTGTTGTCATTTGATGCTATTGTATTCTTACAATTCCTGCCACTTTATAAACCCACTGTGTTGGTTGTGAGTGCATCTATTATGCATTCATCTTCATGGAGGGTATTCTCTTTAACTATCTTATCCACTGTCTCATTTAAATTTTGTCAACCTGTTTGTAATATAGTGAGATACTCTGTTAATACTCTAGGCCTATTTACTATAGCTTCCTAAGGTTACTGTGTTGTTTTGAAACTCATGCCTCTTCACTATTCTAACTCATTGGTAATCTTGATAGTTTTGATGCTTAATATAAGTACAGATCCAATAGCCAACAAGATGAGAGGGGGGGGGGGGCGAATCATACAATCTTAATCATCTATAAAAACATCAGATTCAACCTCGGTAACATATATATCAGTCATATAACCAAAAACTATCAAACATGCAAACTCAAAAGCATATGAACAATATAAACCTCATAACATCAAATTTAACATGGAAACCCAAATAGGGAAAAACCACTGTGGGATTTTGGACCCACTAAGAAATATACTCTTCTAAAGTATGCTCGGTTAAAAGCAAATCCTGTTAAAGATTACAAACACATTGCTAGATGTGACCCGGTTAAGGGATTTCCCTCAGATCTATTAGGATCTTCACTTTGTTAGAAGTGACCTTGTCAAAGGATTTCAAACACTCAATCAGAATGTCACCTTGTTAAAGGATTTACATATAAGACTGTTAAGTCCACTCGGTTAAGAGATTTCCTGTCACTTTCACAAAATAAGAGTAATACAATCTATCTACAACTTCACATCTAAAATGCTAAAGCAGATTCCTATTTGTTCAATACAATCTAGATGTAGAACTAATCTTGTCTATCTGTTGGGCATCAATACTCTATTATTCTAACAGGTCTTCAAGCTTCTGTGCTCAATTATCACTATGTAGCATCCCTATGCATACACTTGCCCACATACATTGTTTATCAACAGTTTCCTATTTATAAACAATCTTCTAATCGCTTAATCTCATTGATCACGTTTCCCATGATCAATCATAGCCACCAGATCTTTTAATCTTGTCCAGGTTCATTGTATCTTTCGATCTAAAAATGTTTTACCCTACCTTGGAACTTGCACATTCACCTTGGAACTTGTGTTAGGGTAATGCGGTTCAATCTGAGCTGTAGATCTTCTTGCCAACTTTCCATTGCCTTAGATTTGCTTAACAAACTTCTTCCATGGCTTACCAATCATTGATCCACTCCAGCTCATCAGCTTCTTTCATTAAATATCACATGTAAACATTTAATGCATTCTGTTATAGCTCGGTTACAACTCAGTGAATACTAAACTTCACTCGGTAGACATTCTATCTTCATTAACCGACTGCGATAACCTTAGGGTTTACCGACTAGGTTCCTTAGGGTTTGCTGACTAGGTTCTTTGCTTGATAACATAGTATAGTATTAACCTTTACATTTTATAACATATGTATGATGTTAAAACAATCTAAAACATCAAGATCTCATCATTGTCTAGCTCGGTAGTAGTTGCCCATTGAATATCTTATCCCCTTATTCATCATATTATTTCTTGTGTCTTTACCGACTTCTTTATAATCTTCATATCATACTTCTCAAGATATGGTAACATCATATTGAATTAGAAAATCAATTTCTTGACATCAATGACAAAATAATAATATCAAGATAGTAAAACATCTTTAATCAGTTATGTCCATAATCATCAAAAACCTTCTTAATATCCTTATAATATAATATTGCCAATAATCTCCCCCTTTGGAATTGATGGTAAAACCAATTGATTTGACCTTTAAAAGATTCAGATTGCTGTGATTCTAATGCTTGAAATGCTCTCCCCCATTCATTAGACTTCTCTTCTATTTCAGTCTTTATTTCAATCTGTAGTCTTCTAGTCTTCTCTCAGTCTTCTCCCATATATTCTCAGTCTTCTCCTCCTTAGGTCTTCTCCCCCTTTGACAACAATGCCAAAAAGAAGAAAAAAAACAAAATTTGTTTCTGTAAGGAGTTATTGCCTGTTGTTGTGTATCAACTGAGTCTCAGTCAGAGCATTTGTTTACAATTCCTATTCCCTGTATCATTCTCTATATTATTCCAGTATTAATTCCAGTACACTTTCAGAAAAACATTCTAAAGTGTATCACTCCATCATCAACTCCCCAAAAGATATTCAATAGAGTCATCGAAGTGATGCTTTCACTGAACTCAGTCAGTGAGTAAAAGATAGGGGTAGGACCCCTAACTTACTTCTGAGATATTCAAAAGTGTCCTTTGGTAGTGGCTTGGTGAAGATATCAGCTATTTGCTCCTTTGTGTTAACATATTCCAACACCACTTTCTTCTCTTGAGCTTCTTCTCTAAGATAATGATATTTGATAGATATGTGCTTTGTCTTAGAGTGCATAATAGGGTTCTTTGAAATATTAATGGCACTAGTATTGTCACAGAATATAGTTACTGGCTTGGTAACTTTCTCATTTATACCTTCCAATAGTTGTTTGATCCATGCAATGTTGGTACAATTCAGTGCTGCTACAACATATTTAGCTTCAGCTATTGACTGAGAAACACATCCTTGTTTCTTGCTAAGCCAACTCACTAGTCTTTCTCCTAAGAAGAAATCTCCTCCACTTGTGCTTTTTCTATCATCAATGTTGCCTACCCAGTCAGCATCAGTATAAACTTTTAAATCAAAATCATTTCCTTTCTGATATACTAAGCCATAATCTTTAGTACCTTTTAAGTATCTAAAAATTCTTTTGATTTCCGTCATGTGTATTTCCTTAGGATCTATAGAGAATCTTGCAACAATACCTACTACATGTGCTATATCTAGCCTACTGTGAACAACATATTATAGTTTTCCAATCATGGATTGGTAGAGTGTCTCATCAATAGATGCAGATTCATCATTCTTTGATAGTTTACAGTTGGTAGTCATAGGAGTACTTACTGGTTTTGAATCCTCCATTCCAAATTTCTTCAAGATTTCCTTTATGTACTTGGATTGAGTAATGAAAATCTCATTTTTCATTTGCAATATCTATAAGCCTATAAAATACTTTATCTCACTGATTAATGACATCTCAAATTCTTTGCTCATTTCATTTCCAAAGTTCTTGCATAAAGAGTCATTTCCACAAAATATAATATCATCAGCAAATATGGTTGAGATTAGTATTCCATTTTCATCATTCTTCATGTACATGTTGTTGTTCTCACTTGTCCTTATAAAACCAATCTTAATCAAATAAGAGTGAAATCTCTCATACCATTCTCTAGGTGCTTGTTTCAAACCATATAAAGCTTTGTTCAATTTACATACCTGATCTTTATTATTGTCTTCAATAAATCCTTTAGGTTGTTCAATGAAAACTTCTTCTTCTAATATTCCATTTAGAAATGCAGATTTGACATCCATTTGATATACCTTGAAGTTCTTGAAAGCCGCATATGCCAACAATGTTCTCACTCCTTCAAGTCTAGCAACAGGTGTAAAAGTCTCACCATAATCAATTCCTTCTTCTTGGGCATAACCTTTGCAAACTAATCTTGCTTTGTTCTGAATGACCTCACCTTTTTCATTTAGCTTGTTTCTGAAGATCCACTTTGTACTAATTACATTTTTGTCCTTCGGTCTTGGGACCAGTGTCCATGTGTCATTCTTCTTGATTTGATCAATCTCTTCTGTCATAGCATTTATCCAATCTCCACTGTTAAATGCCTCTTTCACTATTCTTGGTTCAAATTCATATATCAAACATGTGTTCTATCTCAGTTTGTTCCTTGTCATCACTAGATCATCCTTATCTCCTATAATCTGACTTGGTGCATGGTGCCTTCTGACATACTTGGCTAATACAGGCTCGGTAGGCTCTGTATGATCTTCTTCATCACTCGGTAACTGGATATTTTCTTCATTTTCTTCAACAGTTATCTCGGTAGGACTTCTCAGTTGCACATAGACAAATTCATCATAGTCTTCTGTTTCTTTGGAATTTCCTTCATTCTTTCTACAAATTCATCAATTTTCACATTTGCACTTTCTACTATTTTGTTAGATGATTTGATCAGACATTTAAATGCTTTGCTTCTAGAAGAATATCCTAGAAATGTTCCTTCTTCACTTTTCTGATCAAACTTGCCATTTCTATCATCTTTATGAACATAGCATTTACTTCCAAAGATCTTAAAATAACTTACATTAGGTTTCTTGCCATACCAGATTTCATAAGGTGTCTTCAAAGTACCTTTTTTCAATTGAACTCGGTTCAAGGTGTAAACAATTGTGCTTATTGCTTCTCTCCAAAATGTTTGTGGAACCTTCTTCTCAATCATTAGTGTTCTAGCACAATCCACAATAGATCTATTTCTTCTTTCAACTATTCCATTCTTCTGTGGAGTTCTCAATGCAGAGACTTGTCTTTTTATACCATGATCATTGCAAAATAGGTTTAACTCATCAGATGTAAACTTTCCTCCTCTATCTGATCTAAGACATTTTAGTTGTCTTCCAATTTCATTTTCAACTCTTGCCTTGTACCATTTAAACATTTGAAAAGCTTCTGATTTTTGTTTTAAAAACATTACTGACATCATCCTTGAATAATCATCCACAAATAATATGAAATACTTATCACCATAATAACTTTGAACTTTCATAGGACCACAAAGATCAGTGTGCACAAGATCTAAAATTCCCTTAGAAGTGTAGGACTTACTTGTAAAGCTAGATCTTGTCATCTTACCCATCTGGCATCCTCGGTACATAGCATTCTTAGGTTTTTCAAAACTCGGTAGACCTCTTACTCGATGCTTCCTACTTATTTTGATCAGATTATCAAAATTAACATGACAAAACCTTTTATGCTATAACCAGGTATTATCAATCTTTGCATGCAAACACTTCTTGTGAGTTGAGTCAAGGTGAAATGTATTACCTTTTGTTTGTGTCCCGGTAGCAACTAACTTTCCATTCTTGTCATGAACTTTGACAAATCCTTTTTGAAATTCTATTTGGTAACCTATGTTGTTTAGCTATGCTACAGTCAACAAATTATATTTCAAACCTTCAACCCAATAAACATCATTGCATCTTGCATTATCAAGAAGTGTTATGGATCCTTTACCTCTTACTGGACATGGTGCATCATTACCAAATCTAACATAGCCTCCATCATAATCTTCTAACATAACAAACTTGTGTTTATCTCCTGTCATATGATGTGAGCATCCACTATCTATAATCCAAGAATCATTAGTGTTTATGTGAGATATAAGGGCTTTTTCTTCATACCTTTCTTCATCTGATCCATCCTTGATAGCCACATAAACAACTTCCTCTATATCAATCTCACCTGATTTATCATCGTCAGATTCCACATCAGCAATTAAGCATGTCTTTCTATCTCTTCTTCTGAAGTCTCGGTGTCCTCTGTAATGATTATCTTTTTGTCTGTCATCTCGCTAATCTCTCTTTTTAGTGAAATCTTTGTCAGGACAGTTAGAAGCCATATGTCCAATCTTATCACAATTGAAACATTTCAAAGGTAGTTTTCCTTTATACTTACCTTTTCCTCTTGGTAACCTTTTGGCCAATAGTGCTTCAAACTCTTCTTGCTTTCTGATTTCTTCATACAATTTGTGTACCTCCTCCATGTTCTTCCAAAATCTTTCACTTGCTCCACTATGATCTCCTTTAGAGTACTTATACTTTCTTTCATTGTAATCATTAGATTCATTCAGATGAAAAGAACTAAATGCAGATTCAACTTTATTTACCGATGAGCCACTGTTATCAAAATTACTTAATTCAAATGCATGTAGCTTACCAATAGTAGCATCCAAGGAAACTGGCATATTAGGTATAGACCTCAATTCATTGATTGCAGAGACTCAAATTGCATAGGCAGGTAGAAGCATTCTTAACAACTTACTTTTCACATCCTTTTCTTCAATAGTTCCTCCTACTCCTTTGATTTGATTTACAATCTCCTTTAGTCTTGTACTGTATTGGGTTATGTTCTCACCTTCATTCATCCTCATAGATTCAAGTTGTCCTCTTAAACTATCTACTTTTTCTCTTTGAACATGTTCATCTCCTCCATATACAAATATGAGCTTACTCCACATTGCCTTTGCATCATTGCAGCCTTCTAGATCATTAAACTCAGAATCGGTCAATGCAGATGTTATTTCAATCATTGCTTGAATATGTTCTTGCTTTGCCTTTATCTCTTCCATAGTTAATGGATAGGTGCTCGGTGCAACAAAATCATTCTCCAGATAGTATATAGCATATTCTCCAACTCTTAATAGATGTAGCTTCATCTTTTTCTGCCATGTAGAGAAACTTGACTTATTCAGCTTAGGTGCATCCCTCTTATACATCTTTGGATCTTTAACTCAAGTGCCTTTAAACTTTCCTTTCGGAGTCCAAAGCTCTGATACCAATTGATAGTTCTGATACTTAATATAAGTATAGATCCAATAGACAACAAGATGAGGGGGGGGGGGGTGAATCATACAATCTTAATCATCCATAAAAACATCAGATTCAACCTCGGTAACATATATATCAGTCATATAACCAAAACCTATCAAACATGCAAACTCAAAAGCATATGAACAATATAAACCTCATAACACTAGATTTAATGTGGAAACCCAAATAGGGAGAAACCATTGTGGGATTTCAGACCCACTAAGAAATATACTCTTCTAGAGTATGCTCGGTTAAAACAAAATCATGTTAAAGATTACAAACACATTGCTAGATGTGACCCGGTTAAGGGATTTCCCTCAGATCTATTAGGATCTTCACTTTGTTAGAAGTGACCTTGTCAAAGGATTTCAAACACTCAATTAGAATGTCACCTTGTTAGAGGATTTACATATAAAACTATTAAGTCCACTCGGTTAAGAGATTTCCTGTCACTTTCACAAAATAACAGTAATACAATCTGTCTACAACTTCACATCTAAAATGCTAAAGCAGATTCCTATTTGTTCAATAAAATCTAGACATAGAACTAATCTTGTCTATCTGCTGGGCATCAATACTCTATTATTCTAATAGGTCTTCAAGCTTCTGTGCTCGGTTATCACTATGTAGAATCCCTGTGCATACACTTGCCCGCATACATTGTTTATCAATAGTTTCCTATTTATAAATAATTTTATAACCACTTAATCTCATTGGTCACATTTCCCATGATCAATCATAGCCATTAGATATTTTAATCTTGTCTAGGTTCATTGTATCTTTTAATCTGAAAATGTTTTACCCCACCTTGGAACTTGCACATTCACCTTGGAACTTGTATTAGGATAATGTGGTTCAATCTGAGCTGTAGATCTTCTTGCCGACTTTCCATTGCCTTAGATTCGCTTAACAAACTTCTTCCACAGCTTACCAATCATTGATCCACTCCAGATCATCAGCTTCTTTCATTAAATATCACATGTAAACATTTAATGCATTCTGTTATAGCTCGGTTACAACTTAGTGAGTACTAACCTTCACTCAATAGACATTCTGTCTTCATTAACCGACTGCGATAACCTTAGGGTTTACCGACTAGGTTCCTTAGGGTTTACTGACTAGGTTCTTTGCTTGATAACATAGTATAATATTAACCTTTACATTTTACAACATATGTATGATGTTAAAAAAATCTAAAACATCAAGATCTCATCATTGTCTAACTCGGTAGTAGTTGCCCATTGAATATCTTATCCCCTTATTCATCATATTATTTCCTGTGTCTTTACCGACTTCTTTATAATCTTCATATCTTACTTCTCAAGATATGGCAACATCATACTGAATTAGAAAATCAATTTCTTGACATCAATGACAAAATAATAATATCAAGATAGTAAAACATATTTAATCAGTTATGTCCATAATCATCAACAACCTTCTCAATATCCTTATAATGTAATATTGCCAACAAATGTTAGTTTGGTTATTGTGTTTAGGTTTTGATAGTGGTAAGTATTTTGTATTCTTATTGCCCCTAGTTAGGGCTTCCTCTATTCTTTCCAATGATTGCTACCATTGCTCTTGGATTGTATATTTCCTTGGTAAGAGGGTTGTTAGTATTGAGAACCACTTCTCTATAGTATTCATGATTGCATCTTGCTGGTAAATGACTGTATATTGTTCTAATGTTGTGTCTAGTGCTATTATTGTCATCAAACCTTCATTGTTCTTTTGTCATTCACTCCTTATCACTTATTACTACTACAAGGGCCTTTATCTCTGTCAAATCAAAAGCATCCACTGCTCTTGTGACTGACTTTCATCTTGATGTTAATAGGGCTCTCTCCTATGATGAGCTGCTATTATTTTTCTAAGACCCTCTTGGGGTTCTCTAGTCGTTTAATATGCTAGTATGGTTCCATTGGACACAAGCACATCATTCATAACAATGATCCTAAAATTTTCACTATTGTGAATGATGAGTCCCTACTCAATGAAGCAATATTGACATATTAGCATGTTGAGCTCAACCCTTGTGGGAGCCACATTGTACACCACATGCTTAAATGTTGAATCATGATAAATCAATGATGAATTAGGCACTTGTTCCTACACAATGAACAAACAAATTAGCTAGAAAATAAGGAATTATCGCTTCTATTGATGATTTGACCTCCATTATGCAAACTTGATCTTGATTAATTGTATATAGCTGATATGACTGGATTGAATTGGTAACTCATAGGTTTAAGTTATTCAGTTGTTGATAACATGGGATAAGATTTAATATTCTGAGCTCTTAACAAATCTCTTAACATTTTTCAGGTATACTTGGAGCTAGGAGATGAAGGGTTGATTGTAGAAAGAAGTTGAAGAAGAGTTGAATATAGAGGATCAACCCTCAACCTTTAATAGGTAATTAAGGATATGACATTTCATTATATATTTTTCTCTTCCTATCTTCAGTTGTATATCTTTCTCTCTATGAATGCTTAATGTGGTTCAGTCATTCCCATAGCTTGTGTCAGACCCTTAAACACTTTTCTACTTTTAAAGAATATAACAACAATATTCAAACAATCTTGTATGTTTCTCCATATAATACAACAATATTATGCAATTTTGATGAATTTTGTTATGAACTTTGGATAATATATTGAATTGTGTTTGAGATCTTTCATCTCAAATAACACTGAATCAACATTGAATATATGTACCTTTCACCATTAATAACAATAACTACTCCAAGTCTACCAATTTGAGCAGTGTGCAAAAATTGGTAACAATTACAATTTTTATTTTTCATTACATTTGATTTGTATGATGCCCCTTTTTGATACCTTTTGTCCTCTTTATACCTTTGGTTCTCACATTTAACTCCTTTGTTCTTTGACCATTTATTCTATTTGGATGCTTTCTTGTCTTTTCTCACCAAAGCTCAATCTACACTCTGAATTTTTTGGTCCATATGCTTGTACCTCTCTTCTTCTTTTAGTAGGATACCTACCAAATTCTCCAAAAAAAAGATAATTTTTCCTTTGCAATCAAACTAGTAATGAAGATGATTATAAAGGATGGCAAACAAGGGGAGAGATGTGCGTAAGGGCCTGGTGTAGGTTGTGACCTTCATGAAGGCTTAACGACCTTGCATGTGGCCTTTTTTGGTTGTACTGTTCGTGGTTTGGTGTGTAGAGTGTGGCCTTTGGGTTTTTGAGGTGTGATTGTGGAAAGTTTGGGGGGGGGGGGGGGGGGGCGACTGGGTTTTGTGTTGGCTTTTTATTTTTATTTGTGTTCTTTGGCTCTCTTCTTAGTTGGTTATTCACTTTCTCATTTTGGGGTGGTTGGCTTTGGGGTTGGTGTTGGGTGTCCGGGTGGAGTTGGGTCTTTTCTTTTTTCTTTTTTTCCATGGATCTATTGCAAGGGAAGCCATTGGGTGTCAAACATCCTCTGGATTTTTGAGCAATGATTGGGGATTAATCTTCGAATTGATCAATGTGATTCTTTGATAATAGCTTATATGCTAAGGATGCAGGTGATGGAGGATTTGTCCCTTTTGGGGGTTTTCAGATCAAGAAGTTTAATGGATTCCTCGAATAGTCTAAGGAGAGATCCATTTTGGAAATTCAACCAGAGTCGATTGCTGAAGACATTGAGCATTTTTTGAAGCAATCATTGCTCTGCAAGTTTATAGGAATGAGGGTCTCACTCCAATTTTCAGAGTCTTGGTCGGAGAGGACTTGGTCGCTCGAGGGTGAAATGCAAATAATGCTACTAGCGAACTATTATTTAATGGTGGTGTTGAATTGCATGGCGGATCGCATTAAGGTTTTTGAAGGTGGACCTTACTTCCACAATTAGGTTGGACTATTTATGAAACCTTGGCATCTAGGTTTCAATTTAATGAAAGAACTTCCAAATTAGGTTCCTGTGTGGGTGCGGCTTCCTCAATTTCTAGTGGAATGTTGGCACAATGATATACTGCATAATGTGGCCTTGTTGCTGCGAAAAAAAGTTGGTTCTTCTTAGCAAACTTGGGATAGGAAGGTAATGAATTTTTCTCATATCTATGTTGAAATTGACTTAAATAACCCTCTTTTAAATTCCTTGGAAATTTGTGCAGGATCCTATTCTTGGATCCAACAGTTAGACTATGAAATATTGTCATTTCATTGTCGGCTCTAACATGAATATGGTCATTTGTAGAGGAGATTCCCAAGGTCAAAATGCTCAGAGTTTCCTTCCATTCAATCTTCTCACAATCCCACTAGACCTGACAAAGGCAAGGCAAAAATTTCTAGTGATGTTGTATCTGGTGAGGGTTTTATTTCTGTCAAAGGTCAAAATAGAAATAGGGGTTTGAAGAGGTCCTATAAGGATCGTCAAGATGAAGATACTTTTAACTGATTTGAAATATTGGATGACCTTAGTTAGCAAGAGGTAAATCCAGGTTTGATGGCTATGGAGCACGAAGCAATGGAAGTTGTTTAGGATGACAATGCTCTAAGTAGTGTGCAAAATTTGTAGACAGATGGTGATTTACAGATGGACACTATTCTTGGGGTGATGGATTTTGGACATACTAGTTCCCCTATTAATGCAACAACTAGTGGGGGAGAGTCAATTAAACCATCTGGAAAATCAGACCTTGATCCAACAAAAGGTGGAAAAGCTTCTCCTGCATTGGAGATTCTTCAGAAAGAGGAAAAAAAGGGGGCTATTGAGAAGTCTTCCAAGATTGGAAGGAAGAAAGATGTAGAAAAAATAAAGTTGATGGGGGAGTCTCTTGTGGAATGTGGAAGTGTTAAGATGTTGGATTCTCACTTCTCTTATCCCCAAAAATGATCATTCTATCTTGGAATGTAAGGGGCTTGAACAATGGCTCTCGACAAAAAGATGTTCGAGATTTGGTGAGAGTTCATTCTTCTGATGTTCTTATCTTATAGGAGACTAAGTTATCTATTGAGAGCATGATTGGTTTGTTACCAAATATATGGGGTCGTGTTGAATGCCAGTGTATTGCAGCCCATGGTTCTACTGGGGATTTGGCCTATTTATGGAACCATTTGAGGATTCACCCTCTATTGTGGGTATCTTCTAAGGCTTCCATCTCTTTATTTTCTTCAAGTCTTGAGACTGGAGAATCTATTCTCATATTTAATATTTATGCACCTACTGATTTTTTGGGATAACAACTTTTGTGGGCTAATGTCACCACTATCTAGAACATGGTACCCTTTCATCCATGGATTTTGGCAGGGGATTTTAATGCTATTATAGAGTTGGATGAGATAAGAGGTGGTATTGGGAGATTGGAGCCTTCAGATTTCATGCTATGGGAGACCATCTCTGTCTTGAATCTAGTGGATGTCAAGCCCAATAATGGATAGTTTACTCAAAATAATTGGAGAACATGAGAGAACTATATCGCTAAGAGATTTGACCAGTTCCTGGTTTCTTGTTTCCGGGTTGGTGGTGGTTGGACTACTAGCTCTAAAATTTTGGACTGGCGTGGTTCAAATCACTAGCCTATCAAGTTATTGATCTCATCCTCTCGTGTGGCTCATTCTCCTCCTTTCAAATTCTAGCTCATGTGGTTACGAGATACTTCCTTACAAGATTATGTGGTTGAATGGTGGAGGGTCGACAAACTGGCATATGGTACAACTATGTATACCTTTGCTAAAACTCTGCAATTTTTGAAATACCAGCTTAAGTGATAGAATCAACAGTTCTTCAAAAATATTTATCATGGTAAATTTGCTGCAAAAGCTGAGTTAGATGGCATCATCAGGGAAATTAGGGACTGTGGTTTGTCTAGGTCCTTGTTGAATGAAGAAGCTAAAACTCTAAAATTGGTGAAAGAATCCAAGCTGGGGGAGGAGATTTATTGGAAACAAAAGGCTCACATGGACTGGCTTCAAGAAGGGGATAAGAATATGGCCTTATTCTTCAACTTGGTGAAAGGGAGAAGGTGTGGAAATTCTATTCAAATATTTGTGGATGATATGGGTGAGAAATATTCTTCTTTACATGATATTTTTAGAGAGACTCCGTAGTACTTTGCTACTTTATTTAGGGAAGATTATTACAGAGGCTTTGTTTAGGAATATCAGGTGCTTTCCTGTATTCCCCATTTGGTTACTAGGGAGATGAATGAGTTCTTGATCAACAATTTTTATGTGGAGGAATTGGAGGAGATTATCTTTCATATGAAGAAAGGGAAAGCTTCGGGTCTCGATGGATTCCCGATTGAATTCTTTAAATAATTTCGAGATACTATTAAGATAGATTTATTAGAGGTGGTTCAAGAATCTCACATGAACAATCAAATGCTTAGGCCTCTGAACTCAAGCCTTTTGGCCCTCATCCCCAAATGTGATGGTGCAGATAGGTTATGTCAGTTTCATCCCGTTTCTATTTACAAGATTATATCTAACTTGATTGCTGAAAGATTGAAAAAATGGCTTAAAAATATTGTCTCGAAGGAATAAATTGGCTTTGTGGCAGATCAACAAATCCTGGATGTAGTGGTTGTTTCTACGGAGACCATCCATTCCATGGCAGCTTCTAGAGAGAAGGCTTTGTTCATCAAGTTGGATATGGCAAAGGCTTATGATAGAGTTTGGTGGTCATTTCTTTGAAAAATTCTAGGAGCTTTTGGCTTTGGAGAGGAGTGGATTCAATGGGTAATGAGTTGTCTTACTTCTACTTCTTTCTCGGTTCTAATTAGTGGGTACACACTAAGATTTTTGGGGCTTCTCAGGGACTTCGAGAAGGGAACTTTCTCTCTCCTTATTTATTTCTTCTTATGGAAAAGGTCTTCGAAGATTGGTAAATAAGAATGTTGAGTTGGGTTTGATCCATGGATGGACGTGGGGAACAGGTTTGCCTCCATAGTCCCACCTTCAATTTGTGGATGACATTACTTTCATAGGCATGGCTACAATTAGGGAAGCTGTTAATATTCGCAAGGCATTGGATGTTTATCTCATTGCTTTTGGTCAGCTAATTAATGAGGATAAGTCCTCTATTTTCTTCTTCAACACACCAGAGGCTATTCAAAGGAGGATTGCTCATATCTTGAGATTTTAGATTGGATCTCTCTCTTGTATCTACCTAGGCATCCCTATCTCTTCAGGTAAGCTTCCTAGAGAGTCTTGGCAGAATATTCTTCATAAATTTAGTGCTAAAGTTAATCACTAGATGCATAGATGGTTGTCCTTTGCCGGAAGAGGTCAACTTCTTAAGTCTATGGTTCAGGCCCTCCCACTCTATAGGGGTATGCTTCAGGTGGCTCTGATGGTCTTTGTTAGAGATTTGGATTCTATGGAGTGACAGTTCTTATGGGTAGGTAATTTGTCTTCCTCTAAATGGAGCCTTGTCAGATGGGATATTGTGTGTTGCCCAAGACAATTTGTTGGTCTTGGTTTAAGACATTCATCTTTGGTCAGGGTGGATTTGGTTGCTAAGTTGTATTGGAGATGGTGTGTGGAGTAGGACCAGATCTGGACTGGGATCTTGTCACATGAGTATCTTCTTGGGATTCTAAGGGAGGAATTCCCCCTTTACCCTCTAGTGGGAAAAGGATCAGTATTTTGGGAAACATTGAAGAAGGGGGCTGCCTTGATTAAGGAAGATTTATTTTGGATATGTACGAGGGGGATAGAGGCACTTTTTTGGTCTGGCTATTGGGATGGCGTTCCCTCCATTGTTTCATAGTACCCAAATTTGATTGCCCATTGTCAATTGTTTCTTTAGGCAGGGTGGACAAGAGTTAGTGACTTTAAATTATTCTATCCTTATGGTCAGTTGGAAGTTGCTAGATGGAAATTTTTGGGTGAGTGGCCAACGGTTGGTTTGGAGGGAGATTATGTTCAGCTTCATAATATCATATCAAGTAGACATTGTACCTCTCTTAAGGAAAAAGATAGCCTTGCTTGGCATCCGAATCCTAAGGGGGTTTATACGGTTGCAAGTGGCTATCAGGAATTGGTGGCTCAAAGGCATAATGGAGGGGAGGTTCAGTGGTGGAAGTATGTGTGGAAAAATTTCTCTTGGCCAAAGTGTAACTGTTTTGTGTCGACTTTGGCTTGGAATAGATTCTTGACATGTGATAATATTTGAAAGGAGGGATTTAAAGGCCCTTCAATTTGTGTTTTGTGTTGTTCTAATGAAGAGGACTCCCCACATCCGTTCTTTCGTTACCCCTTCTCTATGCAGATTTGGCACCTCTAGTGGGATTCCCAGAAACATCCTTGTGTTCATGCCATGTCCCTTGTGGAGTTATGGAATATCTTGGGAAATCCTCCTACTATTTCTTCATTACTTCAGATTGTGTGGGTGTATTGGGCCTACTTTCATTCTTTCGTAGTTATGCTTGGAGAGGAATCAAGTGATTTTTAGGGGGGAGAGGTTATTGGTTCAACAAGTGTGGCATAGAACCATAGGGATGATTCAAGAGACAGTGGAGGCTAAATTTGAGGTGATTCTCCCACTTGATAGAAAAGATACAGATATTACAGATAGATTAGGTATTCAAGGATTGTGTCTTGTCTCTCCCTATATTAGAAGAGGTAGATGTGCAAAGAAGAAAGTCCATAGGGAGGGTAGGTGGTAACCTCCTTCTGAGAACTTTTTGAAGATAAACACTGATGTATCCTCTCATGGCAATCCTAGCCCAACTGGGATTGGAGGTATAGGTAGAAACTGTTTAGGAGAGGTGGTGTTCTTCTTCTCTTTCCATAAAGAGCAGTAGGCTAATAACTTTACGGAGGGGTTAGCAATTATGTTTTCTTTTGAGCGTGCTTATGCTATAGGATGGTGACAGGTTATTTGTGAATCCAATTCCTAGGATATTGTTAGTTTATTGATTAGTCAGAAGATGATTGACGTTAATTGGCAACTTACTTGGGTTGTTCAATAGATTTTCCAGATCAGCTCTAGGATGGAGAATGTGTCCTTTGTCCACATTCCATGTGAATGGAATAGAGTTGTTGATTATTTGGCTAAATGGGCTTCTGACAATTTTAATAATTGGAGGATTGAGGGGTGGGGACATTTTTCCCTTGTTTATTGTCAAGAATTGGAGAAGATCCTTGAAGAGGATATTGGTGGATATGGTAATGGGTGAGATTGTTGCTTGTTCTAGGTGGTGCTATTTGACCATTTCTTTTGGAGCTTTGGCTCCCTATTTTTCTTGTAATGTTTATTTTTGAATTTCAATAATTTTTTACCCCTATTCAAACTAATAATGAAGACATGATAATCAATAATAATTTTATTCAATGTAACTATTACTAGATCATTATTAGAGACTTCTTCACCAATATCAGTTAATTTATCTCATAGCTCCTTAACTCTCAATATATAATCATTAATATTTTGATTTACTCCCATTTTGATTAAAACTAATTTTCTCTTTAAAAAAAATTGTTTGTGTTTGTAGTCTCATACAAACTTTCTAAAGCCATTTACATATCCTTAGAAGTAGTAATTTCTCTTATATGAAGGATGATTGAATCCTTTATTGACGTGCGCAAGAGAATCTTTAATAGCATCAGGTCTTGTTGTAAGTTTATCCTTAGTACCATTTAAAATGATCCAAACATTGTATCCTTGCATTAAAGTCTACATCTTGAACTTCCAATTAACGTAATTGTAACCATTTAACATATTTTATTCAGTCTTTCTAATCACCTTAGACACTGTCACAGTCATCACTCTTCAAACTCACAATAAGGCTTAGCTCTACCTCTTTGCTCTCAATTTCCAACTATAATGATAGCACTTCAATTGGTCTTAGACTACAACAACAATATTCAACAAGTAGTGTCTCCTATTGCAAATTCAAATATTTTCTTAGTGGCAACACTATGAAAAGACTTCAGACTTGGATTTGATACCCCAAAAAAAAAATCAAACACATTAAACAATTGGGATACTTTGAACAAGTTGTGGATTCAATAAACAAAATAACTATTAAAGCATATGATGACGAAGAACACTCATCCAAAGGAATAGCCACCTTACTTGTAAGTGTTGGATGGACCAGTCACAATGGATGTGTTTTGTCAAGTCCTAGATTTAGATCTCACATACAATATACTTTTCGTGTAATGCCCCTACATGCCTTGCATGTGAGACTTTCTACTTTGACTTGATAGACAATGTTTTCAAGCTTTATGTGTGGTTTATTTCATTGTTCTATGCTTCTAGATACATTCATGTGATTCATGTTATTGGACTATTTTAAGATGTTTATATTTTTTAATATTATTATTATTTCTTTCATTTGAGATAAACATATTGATGTTTATGGATTTTATGTGTAGAATAGGTTTTTCTTGTATTGTTTGCTTCGAGTAGGGTTAAAGGAATGATTTCGTATTACTCATTTATGAGCTCCATACAGCGTCACGATTTCCTTCCACTAGATGGGATTAGAGATATATATTTATATATGTATGTCTGTATAAAACATGTTTTAGTGTAGGATTGCAAGTACCAGACATCGACTCCACCTACCTGCACAGGTCTGAGTGTCTTACTAATTCCCAATCATGGTAAAAGGAGATAGTACATGGCCCAAATTATACCTAGCCCTAGCCATTGTCCTAACCTAAGGACAATTACGTAGTTTTTATTCTATCCTGTCAGATTTGTCATGTGGACAACACCTGATTACACAATTGTCAGTGGTAAGTTTTATTTTGATGTTCACATTATTTTATGGTTTTTTCGAGTGTGTTGGATTTTATGCTATTTTAATTATTATTAATATTAATTATTACCTAAGAATTGTAAATTAAATTAATAATTAATTAATGATTATTGTTCTTTCAAATGTAACTTTGATTTAATAAATATATTTTTATTATTGAAATGATTTATTATTAATTAAATAAATATAATTTATTTATCATTTTTTATTTTTTATTTATTATTTATTATTGTGCATGTGCTATTTTTATTTTGGGGACTAGTTATTCTATTATTATGGATAATTGAATTTTATTTATTATGTCTTCACGAGAGTTGATTGTGTTGTTACTATTATTATTATTCTTTTTCGATGTTTGGAGAGACAAAATTTTATTGCAACTTTGTGAAGAATTTTAGAGTATGAATTTGAGAAGAGGGATTTGCAGTTATCAATTTAACTTTGGATTTACATTGAACGTGGTTTAGAATTATCAAGCTTGATTGGTTTGGAGTCTTGGTTGTTGTTTTGAACATAATTCATCATCAAAGTTCTCTCTCTCTCTCTCTCTCTCTCTCTCTCTCTCTCTCTCTCTCTCTCTCTCTCTCTCTCTCTCTCTCTCTCTCTCTCTCTCTCTCTCTCTCTCTCTCTCTCTCTCTCTCTCTTCATAGGTTTCCAAGTAGGTATTTGATTTCCAATTTTTCCTAGTTTTAATTTTAGTGTAATTTGTAGTATTGATTAAATGGAATAGTAGGGGGAATTGGGATGTGTTATTGAATGTATTTGTTGTCTTAGGTCAGTTATTTAATTAATTTTTTTTTAAGAATAAGTTCTCCAAAATTGAGTATAGAAAATTAGTGTTTTATTTTCTTAGTTTTTCTTAATTCTTGTTTGAAATTTTTGTATGAAACCTTGTGATTGATCTATTAGTGTTTTTATAAGGATATCAAACCCTTCTCAAATGGGTTTCAATTAGAAATTTGTGTTGGAGTCTTTTAATGCTCATATGTGCAAAATCACTATTTTGGGTCCTGATTTTGCAGTTTGATTCCATTTTGACTCTTGTTTTCTTTGAGAGGCTTGTTTTGGAATTTTCCCTTGTTACTTATATATTTTTAGACTTGATTGGTATTGTCTTCACTAATTTATTATTCATGTACCCATTCTTGAGTTGGCTTGTAAAAAAAGCAATTGTTTTAGGATCATGTTTCAAGACTTGATCTTGTGGTCTATGTATGGAAGTCCTAGTTGAAGAATGTTCTATTTGTGCATGTGTATGGATCATTTATGTTACCATTTGGTTATTGTATTCTTCATTATGTTTGTGTTGAGCCATAGATTATAGGATATGTAGGCGAATCAAGGGAGATTTACTCACTATGCGGTCGAGGCCCTAAGTGGCTGCCAAGGTAACTCAAATGATAACATTAATAAAACAAATTTGGGTTTTTAACACATAATAATAAGATAAATTTGTGCCCCACTCATGACCTCATGTGCTCATATAGGCAAACGGTGAGATTGGGAAGGCCTGCCCATCTATTAAGATGTTGAGCTGGCTTGATTGTGCAATACCTTGTCTCCATGAAAGGATTGTATAGTTCCACATGAGATGTCCATGCGGGCAGGGTCTGGAGTTAGGAGAGGATTCATATTTCCTGGATAACCTATGAGAGGCTATGTGATGACACTCTCACCTTATATATCCTAGTATCCTATTAAGTTGTTTGTTTATGGAAGTCTCGAAGAGTATTTCAATTTTGTTTCTTTATGGAATTTCCTTTTGATATTTTGGTTGATATTTTTATTTGGTAACTCATTTGTGAGGTCTTTTGAAAGTTGGCTTTGTTACCTATCTTTGGGAGTTCTTTGGATGTGTCTTTGGATGGTCTTTTGGTTGTACCTTAATCTTCATGTCTTTGAAGTAGTTTTTATGTGTCTTCATTATGAATTTGGTTATTTTTTATATCCCTATTCTTCTTGATTTATTAGGGCCTTGCGGCTATCTCCTAGAATGGGGGGTGGGCCTACGGGTAGGGATAATTTTAAGAAACCACCCCCCAGGCAACTATGTAAAATCCTGGCAAATCAGACATTATTTTTTGGGGGAAATTCTTATATGGATGGTGAAATGTTTTTTCAAAATAGGGCAAAAATTTATTTTGTATTGGCGATTTTTTTCTAGGGTACGAAAATTCCATAAATTTTTGGAGAATTATACCTTGTTCTATGGGGAAAATATATATTGTAGGAGGCGAATAATTTTTGTTAAAAGGCACAAATATATAATTGTATGGGTGAAAAATTTTACTCCAAAGGAAAAAATATTTAAATGTATTGGCAATTTTTATCCACCGCTTGAAAATTATTGAATTTGTTTTGGTGAATATTTTGTTATTTATGGAAAAATATATAATTTATTAGCGATTTCATGAATTCATTGCCATTAATAGACAAGGTACATCACATCACATCAGTACATCATATTGAATTTGGATTCCGCATGATGTATCAATAAGTATGGCCTCTTTGACAAGTGAAGGGTGACACATACCTAAAATCCATCAATGATTTTAAACCGTTTGATGATCGTAGATCAATGGCTGAAGTTTTATTTCAGCCCAATTTTTTGAAGCGAACATAGCTCACCAGAAAGTGCCTGGAATGGAATTGGATTCAATAGACACGTATCAAATCTCATGAATCACAATCGATAATTTCAGTCATTTAATATATATCTATTCACTTATGGCAATCCACGATGTCCCCATGACTTCCAATGTGGTACTTGCCAACTTGGTACTGGTTTTGAGTTGTTTCCAAATTTAAAGCAATTAATACAGTTAGAGAAGTAAGTATTACAATCAAGAGATTTATTTATATATGATCTATGCTTCTTTCATCTTCAATTAGCCTTTACCATTTGGTAGATAAATCGTCGAAGCTCACAGTATTTAAATTCTCCCTCCGGTTTAGGTTTATAGGCTTAGGTTGTTTAATTTGTTAATCTATTTTCTCAAGATGGACACTCCCATCTGCTTGAGAAGCATTTCTGTAGAGGACCAAAGGGCCTTTCTGGGCTCCGTTAAGGATGAAACCCTCCAATCAGTCTGCAAGGAGGTCGGGTCGTTCATCAATGAGGCTGTGTGGATGGTGTTGGGCAGAGAGTTTTTATGAAACCAAAATAAATACTGTGTTAACATGGACATTATATCCGGTTTCTTAGTGTCTCTTCTGGACCTCGGAGGAGACAAGGTGGATATGTTGATGTTGTTGAGGAAGGTTTTTAACAAAGACTTCCTTGGAGATGACATTAATGTTGTCATCCTTGCAGAAGTAGGGGTGGGGATCCCTTGGGTGGTTGAATTAACCAAGCTTCTCCTCTCTGACTAAATAGTGCCAGTGGCCAAGCAACCATATCTCCTAAACCTAAATGCGGAGCACTTGATGCGTCATAGGAAATGGGTGCGGACTAGCAGGGACTTCCTCCAGAAATGGTTGCTCCTGGATGACTTTCCAAACTAAAATTGGCTTGAAGAATTCTCTCAGCTTATGTTGTCTAAAAAATTCTACATGGAAGGAGGGCTGGATTCTTAGTGCAAAGTTGTAAACCATCCACTACCTGTGTCATAGCCCCTCCCCCCTGGGCCCCTCGTAGTTTTTTTTCCTATGTCCTTGAAACCTAACAGGCTTTGTGGCTCACTTAGATTGGCTTTTAAGTTTTTGAGGGTCTCAGACTTGAGATGAAAAAATTGTAAATTTTGAAAGCATAAATATGAATGATAATTTTTCAAATTCCAGTTTGTTTCAGTTTGCCTCTTACAGTCTTATGGATATAAAAATGCTTTCTATAATTCTATTTCATTTTTATTAATTAATTTCTTTCAAATGCTTTTTGTATATGAGCTACGTTATTTCAATTATTTGTTAAACAATGGAAATAAATTTAATACTGTGATCTTTTTTATGTAATGCTATAAAAAAAAAATCAATTTGTTTCATTAATTATTTATACATTGATTATGGTTGATTATAATTTTATAAATATCTAGTCATTCAAAATATAAAATTTCAAAAGTTTCAAGATAAAAAAGTTTATCGGTAAATATTTTTCATTCTATTAATTCAAAAGTTTTGAGATACAAAATTTGCAGTCATTCATGCATAAACGCAGACAGAGAGAAAACCATACTACCCACAACTTATAGCAAGCAGACAAAAAAAGCATTTCATTGTTGGATATCCATAACGAATGTTCCAGCAGTAATAAATCATTTGGAAGCAAATTAAAAAACACTGGCCAATAGGCCACTCACTCACTATCCCCCTGGGTCACCTCCTCCCAATCCCTTCCCTCCTCAGAGGTCAATGCTTTCCCTTTTGCTACTTCATCTTTCATTTTTGGAATGCCAGTAGCTGTATGGCCCTTCCTTCTTTAGCCCTATCTCTCAATTCCCTACCAACCTCCATCCTTGCCACCACATACAAAGCCTTCAGGACTTCATCCACCCTGGTTAATTTCATAAAGAGTTTCATTGCTTCCCACCCCACTTGGGCACGTTCACGACACTGGTATTTGATTTTATCCTCTGGGCCATGAAGAAAAGGAAGCAATTCCTCCTGGTCATCCACTTCCTTAATTTGAATGCTAACTCCCGACACCACCCACTCTAAGATTGAATCCAGGTTAATCAAAAAATCCCCATCAATCAATTTGACCAATGTGAGTTTTACCTTTTCCACGTCCGGTTCGAATTCACAGGCCCATGCCAGAATCAGAGAGTAAACATCCATGTTAGTTCGATACCGGTGACTGATATGTGCCACCTCCTCTGTAAGCATCAGTCAAGTTTTCGCCCAAAACTTCTCCTCCTTAAACCTGAACAGTCCTTGCATTCGTTTATCAAATACTTTGCCCAAAAAGGGCACCAACTTATTTTATGTTCGCAGTGTGAAATTGGCCTCCATGGTCACCTGCAATTTCAAAAGCACTTCCTGCAAAAAATTTCTTACAGAAGCTACGAACTACAGATTTGTTCTGCCTCAAAGCAAAAACAAGCACACAGATGAAAACGTAATAAATTTTTCCTTCGTCGTATAGGTCGGGTAATGAATGTGTACGATAATGCATTAATGCTATGAGATCAAGAAAAATATTTTCTGTCATCCTCCCCTTCCTCCGTTCGTGCGACCTGTCATAGACAAGTCCTTCTGCAACAATCAATCACCACCTTGGCATTTGTACTTTCCAAATTTTCTCTCCTTAAAAGGTTGACGACTGCACATTTTTTTAAATTAATACACTAAATTTATGTTGAACTTTTATATATATTTTTAAAATTATATATTGTAAACATATTTTCAAAGAATTTTGTTAAACTTTAAAATAATATTTTAGATTTAATATTGAATGTTTTATTTTTTATATTAAACTATTACCTTTCAAATTGTATATCAAAATTTATATTTATATTTAGTTATTTGTTTTATTCTAGAAACTAAGTTTCATGTTTTATACTATTTTTGAATTTCAAATTTTTACAAATAATATTAACATTATATTTAATAGTTACCTCAAACTATTGCACATCTTTAAAATTTAAATGTCTCTTATTATGGGACTGACGACATCTGACAACACTCAAGTTCTCAATAGGTATCATCATCCGTCAGATGAGCAAAGATCAACAACTTAGGGTGGATTTCAGTCCAAATATGGGCAATGAACACATTTGTGAGAACATCATCCGAAATTGAAGATTTTAAATTTAATTAAATATAATTAAGTCTATAGTCTATAGACTATAAATCTCTTTTTCAGGTGGAAGTTTAAAATGAATAAATAGACTTAAAAAAAAGACCCGAAAAGTGACACGAGTATGGTGACGTGCTAGAAAAATGGTAGAAGTCATGGGACCCACTACATCTGTAAACATGTACCATCTTTCATTGGATGAACAAAGATCGATGGCTTAGGGTGGATTTCAGCCCGAATGTGGGAAGTGAACACATTTGTGAGAGCTTCGCCCAGAATTGAACATTTTAAATTAATTAAATATAATTAAGTTTATAGTCTATAGACTATAAATCTCTTTTTTGGGGGGAAGTTTAAAATGATTAAATAGACTTAAAAAACAAACTCGAAAAGAGACATGAGTATGGTGACGTGCCAGAAAAATGGCAGAAGTCATGGGATCCACTACATCTGAAAATAGGTACCATCGTCCGTTGGATGAACAAAGATCGACTGCTTAGGGTGGATTTCTGCCTGAATGTGGAAAGTGAACACATTGGTGAGAAATTCACACAGAATTGAACATTTTAAATTTAATTAAATATAATTTAGTCTATAGTCTATAGAGTATAAATCTCTTTTTCAGGTGAAAGTTTAAAATGATTAAATAGACTTAAAAAATAGACCTAAAAAGTGACATGAGTATGGTGACGTGCCAGAAAAATGGTCGAAGTCATGGGACCCACTACATCTGTAAATAGGTACCATCCTCTGTTGGATGAACAAAGATCAACGACTTAGGGTGGATTTCAGCCTGAATGTGGGAAGTGAACACATTTGTGAGAACTTCACCTAGAATTGAACATTTTAAATTTAATTAAATATGATTAAGTCTATAAATCTCTTTTTCGAGCGGAAGTTTAAAATGATTAAACAAACTTAAAAAACAGACCCAAAAAGTGACACGAGTATGGTGACGTGCCCAAAAACTGGCAGAAGTCATGGGACCCACGACAACTGACAACAAGTACCATCATCCATTGGATGAGCAAAGATCAACGGCTTAGGGTGGATTTCGGTCCGAATGTGGGAAGTGAACACATTTGTGAGAACTTCACCTAGAATTGAAATGTTTTAAATTTAATTAAATATAATTTAGTCAATAAAGCTCTTTTTCGGGTGAAAGTTTAAAATTATTAAGCAGACTTAAAAAATAGACCCATAAAGTCACAAGAGGTACTCTAGTCCCTCATCTATTGGATGAGCAAAGATCAATGACTTAGGGTGGATTTCGGCCTGAATGTGGGAAGTTAACTCATTTGTTAGAACTTCACCCAGAATGGAACACATTATATTTAATGTCCTCATAATTTATACTGAAGTAATGAATGTTTTGTCCTTCGACATCAAATAGTTATTAATAGTAATTAATAAAATTACAACATGATTCTAGATAATTTGCCCTTTAGGTATTACTTTTGTACTTTTCAGAGTTTTCAAAATAAGAAACTCATAAATCATAATCGTATTTTATTTCATGGACAAACCTGTAAATCGAGGGAGATTCAGAAACAACTACTAGATTGAGGAATGCAAGTTGCAACAGAGACTGTCTACGCCAATCTAGTGAAATAGAAATTTCGGGTAAAATCTAGAACACCTACATCCCGCCTTTTTTTCTTTTGGTAATCTCGTGGTCCAATTTGAGGGTTAGCATTTTCAGGTTTTTATCTAGCATTATTTTGAATTATTAACAATAATAGTGATGGGGAAAATGGGAAGCAGTAGTTCAACAAGAAGCCAAGTGAAAAACAAAATGTACCTAATTGAATTTGTTAAAACACCAGGTTTCACTGATGAGTACCATGATATTTATGACCCTGATATCCATGGTGAAAAGCGTATCATAGATATTAGATATGCATTGTCTAGTAAGGAAGCAGATCCATGTAGGGCAAAATTTATTGTTTTCAACCCAATGTTACAACAAAGAACATATAAAATCACATCGTGGGAAGTTGGATTGGGAAGCATGGTGTTACTTGAAGTATTCCCTTGCCCTGATTTTGTCATAGTCTACACCAAAAATTATGATGAAGATTAAAAAGCAATTGTCAATAAAAATACAAAAGAGGAAATTATATCCATAAACCAGGGAGAATTTGCTCGTTTGTTGAACCTAGGATTTGAATACCAAAACTCAAATGTCCAAATTGACCTTGAAAAGATGGCAGAGAATTATGAGAGTCTTGATCCAAGTTGTAAAGATTCAATTATCAAAGCTCTAATAAAGAGTGGTACTGGTATTGTGTTGGATCATAATCATAAGCCTCCTTGTGATTCTAACATTTTTATTCCATGGGTTAGGGATACTATTTCCTCGTTGTCATTTTGCTTGGGATTGGAAAATGATAGGGAAGTGGGTGCAAGCCTTCTTGAAATGATTTATAACATCCATTGTGTAGGTCAGCCAGTAAGATATAATTTTATTGAGCACATTGTAAAATCCATGCAAAAACAATTACTAATGATCAAAAAAGGTTCCTGTAAGACATTTAGGTTCTCATCCTACTTGTGCTATCTCCTTCTATCCAAGTATTGTGCAATATTCAAGACCAACAAGCTTCAAATTATGAGCTATAAGATTGATGAGAAGATTGGGAAGAGAACAGATTGTCCAATATATGATTGGACACCAAAGATAAGGATGCATGATAACAAAAAGAACTATAACCATTTTGTAGACTTCTTTTTGGCACCAATGTATAATAAAATTACAAGAACTCCAATGCCTAGGTTGCCTATGTCTTGTAGAGATTGTATTCAACTCAAAAATCAAATAGAATTGACTGATTGGTTCTTCATGGAATAATTCACCGTGTTAAAGTTTTATGGATTGGTAGTAAAACCATACAGACTTCCAATAATGTGACAAAGAGGGTATTTGCATTAGAGTATGTATGGCAATTGGAGAGCATAGATAGGCACTTCCATGGCCAGCAAAAGAAGAGCATATTTCCTTCCTTGCCTTTCTCATGTGGAGGGTTCACATTTGAGAGAAAAGCATTCAATGTGGCACATGAGTTTTTGACAGTTTTTAACTTTGGTGATGAGGGTCTCTGGCGGTATGATCCAATCGGTCTAGTTCAAGAAAGGCTTAAGAAAAATGGGAACTCTTCAGTGTTATGTCAACATCAAAGTAAACCATTGCTAGAAAATCTTAGAAACATGGATTCCTGGGATGAGGTTAAAAAAGAGATAGAGAAAATTATAGTTGACAATAACATTTCAATTGAAGAAATTTCATCACAAATTATGGCATTGCACACACAAAGGACAACAGAGGAGGGCCAGGGTATCCAAAATAGGAGGTCCTACAATTTCTACTTAAAATCTGCTAGTCCATCTAAGAAATCTATTCCCAAATCAATTCTGCACAAATGTAAAGAGCATTATTGGACTCAAACCAAAATATATGATTTTTGGACTATGAGGAGGAATCTCAGTGAACAAAGACAATTGCAGAATTTGAGAGCATCGACGAGGATGTAGAGTTTAGCAAATTGTGGAATATGGAGCATGACAGCACTCAAGATGATGATGAGCATGAGGTTGAGCCCCCTCCAACAACTACTACAGTCCCAAAAATATCAGGTGGAGTCAATGAGTCCATGAAAGAAAAATATAGCAAAGGGGCAAACATTGTGGAAAAAATGGGTTTTGAAGGTGGTGGTCTAGGTGCCAGAGGAGAGGGCATTTGGTATCCACTTCAGGTACAACTTCCATTAGGGTCAAAATCAAAAGGTCCTATTAAACTAGTCATTGGACTTGATTCTTCAGATTCATCACGGATAGGTACTACTCATTACCCTCAAGGTCCACCTACATTTGTTTCAGGTTCAAATCCACAACCACCACCACATCATGGTATTCCCATTGGTGGTGAATCAAGTGCCACTGCCACTGGTGGGGAATTTGGGGATAGCATTCCTATTATTGTTTAGTCAAGTGCCACTATGATTGGTGGGGTTGGCATGGGTACTACTACTGATACTAGTTGTCTTGGTGCTCGACAAAGGCAACAACAAAATATCTCTTGCAAGAGGCCACTAGTGGTAGATACTCAATCTCATACTATTGAGAATCCTATATCAAGTGCCACTGACACTACAAATCAATCATTTGCAGCTTCGGATCACACACCTCAAAAGATTATGAAAACTACACATGAAAGTATCAGTGGGAGTGGGACAGGATCAGGAACTATTGTTGGTAATCCTAGTCAAACATTAGTTAAAACCATAGGAATAAGTGTAACTGGAGCCTATGGTATTCCTATGTCACCTTTTAAACATTCAATTGCTTCAACAAACCCAAATTTTCAATTTTGTGATTACTATGAAAAATATGAACACACAACAAAAGCAAATAAAGAAAAAAAGAAAGCATTTAATAGGGTTTCCCTGACTGAAGTTGTAAATGAACAGCTTGCAAGGAATGGGGTATTTCCAACATATGACCCATAGAAAGATATGATGGAGTTCATGGTTGTTATGCCCCCTGTCCCAACTAAAGATAAAAATCCACCACATAGTCACATAGATCCCTCTAAATTTCAAGTTAGCACCCTCCAAATGGATTTTTCCAAAGTACATAATGTGGACAAAATTAGTGTGTCAAAATTGACTAACGAACTGGTCTACACTTCACTCCTAAAGGTGGAGAGAGAAAAAAATAAACAAGAGAAACAAATAGAAAAGTTACAAGCAGACCTGGAAAACAAAATATCAAGGAGGAAAGAAGCAAATAGCAAGTGCAATGATTTATAGAAAAGGATAAAAAATTCAGGCTTTGCAGTAGAAATTGTAGACCAGGAGAAGATGGATGCAGAATTGAAGAGCCTGACAGAAAACCTGGCTAAAAGCAATAAAAAAATTGATGAGGAAAGAGCCAGTTTTCAAGAATTATTCAAAAGTTATGAGTTTGCTGCTACCGAAATGAGAAAATTACAGGACCTATTGGATCATGGGAAGGAAAAAGAAAAACATTTGCAAGAGGAATTAGAGGAAGAAAGAAATTTTTTTGCACAAATGAAAGAAGACCTACACAATGCAAATGATAAAATAAAAACTTTGGAGGATAGATTGAAAGATAATATAAAAAATACAATGAAGTATATACAAGAAAACATTTGGTAGCAAATAATGTAGAGGAGTGACAAGTTGTGTGAATGGTTTCAATTTACTAAAAGTCTAAGACTAATTTATCTGAAAATCAAAGGGTACTATGAGAAGAGCACACATGTTTATTCAAAAGAGGATATGGAAAAAAGATTCATAAAGTAGTCTACAGTTCCAGTGACAGCTACTTGGCATCCAAGGGAATTAAGAGCTGCATTGATGCCATATTTAAGACATCATCTATCATTAAAAAATGCCAAAAGCTAAGGGAAACATCAGAAGTTATGAAAAATTGTGGAGAAAAGATATTGAAGTTGCAAGAAAAGAAACATAATTTGATTAAACTTGGTTTGGCTAAGACCGTTGACCCATCAAATAAATTCATTGGAGAAAAAGCTTACAAAAAAAGCATGGAGATAAAAATGAAGTCTGATTTAGACTTGCTTGCAAAGGACACAACTCCCCAAAGCTTTCTGGAATTCATCCAACCATTTACACCACTAAATTCAGTATTGGATTAAACAGTGATGTCAAGTAAATCTTCTAAATATGGAATGTTGACGAAGTTGGAGTTGACTTTCCATAGTTTATATAATATTGACCTTCCATCAGATGAAGAGTGGAGCACCACACAAAACTTGGCACAAAAATCTTAAGAATCATAATATGTATTGCACAATTTTCTTATTTTACTCTTAATTTCAAGGTTTTATGTTTTTTCTATTCGCTATTTTGCTAATCCAGCCTATGAATCTATGATGCACTCACTATTGCTATTTTCCTAATCTAGCCTATGAATCTATTTTATAAATAGGAAAAAATGAGCACTCGCTATTGCTATTTTGCTAATCCAGCCTATGAATCTATGATGCATAGTGCAAAACTTCAGCCAGTAAATTTATATTCTCAAATTCTCCCTTGCTTTAACATTTATGCATTTCTCTATTTCTGATTAGTAGGTTTTAGGCACTGCTATTATCTATGTTTAATTTGTCATGGCATGAATTAATATTTAATTTTGAACTCTGTTTTTTGAACAGGAGACATCAAACATGTAGTAGATGTTTAATTGCTAATACAACCTGTGATGACCATATAAATTTGTGTTGAGTTTGTGATTTTGATGTTCAGTCTTCACATGTTGCAAACTTGCAATTCAACCTAAAGCTATTGTTGCTCCCTTGTTTCTATAAAATGGTATTCAGGGTCATTTGCAAAGGGTTCTGAAACTTTGTATTCACTTTTGCATGGACATTGGAGAATCACACAGGAGCTGTTGTTGCTCTCTTGTTTCTATAAAAGGGAATTCAGGGTCATTTGCAAAGGGTTCTGAAACTTTGCATTCAATTTTGCAATTTGCATGGAGAATCATATAGACTGGTGTATTACTATTGAATGAATTGTATCATATGGCTATATTTTGAAAGAATTAATAAAAATCTAAGTTCTCAACATGTGAATTACTATTGAATGAATTGTATCATATGGTTCTAAAATGTATCACACATATTTGAGACTCAAACATGTATAAATAAACAATAAACATCTTTGTATCAATAAACACATTATGGTTTTTGTTTTTATTATGCTATTTTAAATCTGGAAATAGAAAGTTGAAAAATACAATTACAAATCAATATTAAATTCTAATTGCAAAAAGTAATATGCTTTTGTAATATGAATGATGAGATACAATAATAAGATTAATAAATACCTATCTCTTACAATTGTCATTCATCCTCATCAAATTCAGAGCTTTCTTGATTCTTGTCTATAGTTTGAGTTTCTTCACTATGAGTCTACGTACCTTCATTGAACTGCATCCCAATGCTACCACTAGGTCCAGTACATGACTCAATAGTCCCACTGGCACTTTGGTTTGAAGTGTTGCCCAAACCTCTTCTTTCACATTTGGACCTCCAGATTTGCAGTGCCCTATCGTAAGGAAAAGTGTGGACATCATACCTAGATGTATAGAGCCTTAAGCAATTTTCCAAATTTTTGTCTAGTTTGTTTCTTAGCTTTGATTTTAGGAACCCCAAAGCACTGAAAACTCTCTCATCTTCCACCGAACCCAATATCATGGTAAGACATAAATTAGGAAGCTTCACATATTCTGGCATTGAATCATGCAATGTTGAGTTCTCATCTATAGTTTTCCAAAGACTTGTTACTGATCCCTCTTCACGAGGGTTCTCCATTTTGCCATATTGTTCTTTCATAGTGTATGCAAAATGAGATGCTTTCTCTTGAAGATGAGTTTTGTCTAATATTCCATTTATAGTTACTCCATTCAATTCTCTGGATATGCAAAATTGTTTTATCAAAGTTAGTAGCTTACTTCGAAAATCAGTTGCACTATTGAGGCTCCAATATTGAGGAAACATAATAGACATGGCTTCGAGTAGATTGTCAGGAGGGAATCTTCTTCTAATTTGTGAGGAAAGATCATATGCAATTTTATTCATAGAAGTAGTTACAGTCTCAATAATCTTATCGAAATCTTCCCTTTTAACTCTTGCTAGTTGCTTCCTAGGGCACTTTCTTGGTTCCTCGGGGTCGACTGTGACATAGAAGTGCATTGGTATCTCAACTCCCCATACATTGGCACATACCTTTCCGTCTACACTGATTTGTAAAAATTTATCAAGATTGTTCAAATCTGTGAGTGTCCGCCACTTAAAAAAAAATTCATCAGATAGTGTTGGTTGATTTCGATAGAGATTGTCGAGGGTCATGCATGTCATCTTACGCAACGTAGCATATTCTGCAATATACAGAGCTCTTTTTTTAGCAGCCTTCATAGTATTCCTCATTTCCTCTAATATGGGTAGAAGAGCTGCTAAAGTTAAGAGTGTCTCTAAATTACTTAACATACGAAGAAGTTCAGGAAATTTCAGTTGATCTGATTCGTCGCGAGTTGTGTGAAATAGTCCAATCAAGGATGGATATTCTAAAAACACTTGATGCGCTAGACCATCCAAAGAGATCCATCTGGTATCATTATCCTTGAGAAGCTTGTTCCCATCAATTATTCCATCAACAAAGTATTGAAATTTCATAAATCGCTTGGGACTTCGACATAAGTGTGAATAGAGCTCTCTGATTAAAATTTCAATTTTTTTAACCGAAGCAAACTTGCTCACAATTCCAAAAGCTAGATTCATTCTGTGAACCATGCAGTGAATTGCAGTAATGTATGGTGCAAATGAAGTTTCAATCTTTGCACAAAGACTGTTCCTGTGACCTTGCATTACTCAAGTTCCATCTACTCCAACACAAACCAATTTTTTGGCTACCATCATGATATCCATACCTCCATATTCAGTTAAACTTCTCTTTACTCATTGAAATAATTTTTTTGTTATCGCAGTCTCCTTCATTTTAGCAACAAATAGTAGATGAGGTTGGCAGGTATGATTCTCAACAGTATAAACATGCATGTGTACCCATGAAGTATTGTCTACTGCCGTAACTTCGTCTAAAGAAAATGAAATAAAGTTTGACTCTCTTATTTTTTCCTTTACACCTTCTTTATCAACCTTAGCAAGACAACTTGCCCATTCCCATCCACTATTTACTGAATAATGTCTATTAGGATAGTTAGGAACTTTCAAAAAGTGTAATAAACCACTGATTGATGGGAAATATGTCATAGCACGCCCTCTGCTCAAAATATAAAAAACAATGCTTAACTGAACAAATTTTCCCAGTTGTTCTATTTGCATTGCTTTTCTAAAAATAGCTTCAATAGAACCTTTAACTTCAGTAGGCTTCATCTGTATTTTCTCATAAAAATAATACTCTTCGACATTCCTCACATGCTTACATTCCTCCTTTGTTTTCCATCTTATCATTGATTTTTCAACCCCGTCTATCATTTGTTTTTCATAAACTTTACCCATATGCTTTTCTATGGTGTCAAATTTTAGCTGCAACCTAATTTCCTTATTGTGTTTCCAAGTGCAAATCTTACACCTGCATTCTATTGGAGGCTCACCATCAATTGGATTCTCCACTGGTTTAATAAATGGATACTTTGATGCCCAATTAATTTGAAAATTCCTCACTGACATATCCAACTCCCGATCCTTTTTTGATATGGCTTTTCTTTTCCCCTTCCATGCATTATCATCACTGGCATTATCACCCAAGTCGATTATATCATTCCGGCTAACTTGGATATCTACCAGATAATCTTCTTCAAGATCATCCCGATCTGAGATATCAGGTTCGCCATCATCTTCAACATGCGGTGTAGGTGGCGAATTTTGTACTTGTACTTGTGATGATGCACCTTCTTGATTTTCACCACAATCTTTTCCAATGCCAAAGTAAGAAGACAACATTCTGATTTTTGTTGGCCTCTCCTAGCCTTCCGCACATTCAGGTTTCCTACCCATCTTCCTGTTCGACATCTCCAATGAAATAAAGGCTGCCCAAAAAATATCAATTTGTTTAAGAAGCAATAATAGACTATAATGTATAATATACCACTTCAAAAATATGATCGCTCACCTTTAGGTCACTAGCAGTCGCCAATGCAGTCAACAACAATGATTTTCCTTGGTCTGAAACTTTGCTATTGATCAGAATTCAGAGCCTAGAACCCACCAGATTGTGTTGAGATAGATATGATCTTTGCATGTATTTATACCAATCCTTATATGGTGAATTCTGCAGGAATTTTATATGGTATACAAATATTTGGTGAATCCCACGTAACTATAACATGACTTATGTAATTTTTGAGGCAATTATAGGTCGTCCAAATACAACTTATGTAATTTTTGAAGCGATTATAGGTCGTCCAAATAATTGGCGAATACAATATAGTTGGCGAAAGTTTGGGCAAACGAAGACACGCATCGACAAGATGTCAGGCGAATTGGGTCCCCCTGGCTAACAAATCTTCACATGCCTGTAGGTGAATTAAGATCATCTATTATGGCAACCTCGGAGAGTGTAGGCAAAAAAATTATATTTACCGTGTGTCTACCATATATTGTATTGGCAAAATCATCGCATAGAAAAATTTAATTGCATAAAAAATATGGCTATCGGGTCATGACTTTGATGAAAATTGATAATTTTCTTGGCGACATGGCTAGCCCCAGTCGATACAAAATATTCGCCATTTCTGACATGGCTGACGTGAAGATTTTGCCATTGGCAAATATTCGACACTAAAGTAATCTCTGCCTACGGGTTCCACATTGCTGGGTGGCATTGCTTTTTCACCCATTGGGAATATATTTTTGTGCACTTTTTCATGTGTGGATGGATGGATCTATACCATGTGCTTTTGAGTATCTTCATATTTCAGTTGTGAGATGATTTACCATTATATTGTTATTTGTAATATATCTTCCCAAAATAACGTAAAAGGTTACATAACTATTTATATGCATTGGTAACAATAGATATCTTGCAAGTAAATGTAATTATGTGAATTAAATTTATATTCTTATTTCATAATGAAGGTTATCATAGGAATCTTTCATTTGGTGTATTAAAATGAACCTAGTATAGATCTTTATGTGATGAGTTATATGATTGACAGATGATAGTGAGTGTTGTTAGTAGCGACGTTAGGGAACCCTTAGAGTTCTATCATGTGATGTGTTTGTCTTCTACTAAATATTGTTATGATTTCTTCTAAGTGGTTTAATGTGATTTCTTAGTGTTATATCGAGTTAAAGATGGTTGACGTGTTATGTTTCCTTTTTAAAAAATAAAATTATTTGCTATTTATTTGAGTTATTAGTTGTTGTTACTCTAGGGTTCCTTGGTGGAGCATTACACCCATTATGTTATCTTTCAAAAAATGTGCCTTTATGACTTATTTTATCATTAGTTTGTTAAAAATAAACCCTGACTTCAAGCCACGTTTTTTCCTCATATCATGATTTTAATGAAGTCAAATTTAGTTTTATTTCTTTATTTATATTGTATAAAATAATCCTTTTATTTTAATATTAAAATATTCTTTAAAAGAAATCATGTATTACTTATTCTATAATTAAAAAAAAATCTTTATTCAAAAATATATTTTCAATATATATATATTTTGAAATTTTATCTTAGTTTCTTTTATTAAATATATGCTTTATTGTTTATGCATGTTTACATTCGTTGTAAGAAATAAATGATATAATAATAATAAAAATAAGAATAAGAATAAGAATAATAAGAATAAATAAGGGGTCTTTCTTTTAAGAAAATAAGTCTACTTTTAGTTAAAGTCTAGCCTTACCTCTTTTTATAAAGAATCGATACCTTTACTAAAAGTCTTAACTTAATTAAAAATAAATAAAAGCCATGCTAAATCGATGTGTTTATGTGCATTTTCCAACACAGTGCTAAAAATAGCAATTTCAATGTTATGTTTGTAAACCAGAATCAAATGGAATTAAACAGATTTATTTATAAATCGATATGCCACCACAAAAAGCCTACTAATAAGGAATTAGTATTTTAGAAAAGCAATATATATATATACATGCATAAAGCTGAAAGCTTTGGTAAAGCTTCAGATTGGAATTGATGCACTGTTACATAAGTCGGTAAAAAGAGTTAAACTGCAGTCCATTGCATACAAAATAGAAAAAAGAACCTAAACTATAACTATTATTAATGTAATCAATGAAATAAATTAAAATAAAATAATAAAGAGATGAGTTAACAGTTCTACATAATTAATTAACGAGGGATCCTGATGAAGTCCACAAAATAAACAATCTGCGATACCATACTGACAGAACCAAGGATAACATAAAGACCGCAAAATTAGTCGAACCAGAAAGAAAATATCTTTTAAAGAATAGAAGTATATGGGTATCTAGAGGATCATGAGGGGTCAAAAAGTGGTCTGACTAAGTTTTGATTGATAGGTTGATTGTAAAATATCTATAACTTTCAAACAGTATCACATTAAAATATGAAAATATGATGATTTTCTTGTGGCTAGGGTGGTCAGATAGACACTTGCTTCTTATCTTTTTCAAATAATGTTGGTAACTTGTTCAAATTTTACAATCTCTTTAATGATTTTCATTGACACTTAAGAACCTATTTGGCCCACCATGATCCTCCACATACCCATATGTTATATAATTAGTTTGGTTGTTTTTGGTTTAGACTTAGATTTTCATACTTATTTATTTTGAGCTATTTAATTAATGAAATTAATATAGCATGAGCTATATTTAGCATGCTTAATATTGTTTTATTACATGCATACCTTTAAGGGAAATTTAAAAGGATGAAAAGAATATAATGTCATTAAAATAGCTTCTTTTGGTTTGGATGTCCATGTTTAAACTACTGTCGTTGATGTAATATTTCATCCTAGGTAGATTTGATATGTATTAAATCATTTTTTTGAAGCTTTATAACTCAGGACATTTTATTGCTTAAATAAATTGAAGAAAAAGGGATTAAAATATTATCATTCCCTTGAAAACAAGAAAGTTTGAATATTGGGGTAAGTTCTTGTACTATTAAAGCTAATAAAATCTCATTCTCCTCTTATATAAAATATAGAGTATTTATTAGATTCCTAGTAGATGACCTATGTGTTTGATTGTTATTCCCTTATCTTTATTAATTAGTCAAATCAATTAGTTAGACTAAGTTAACCATTTTTTCCATCCTTGCTAATATTTCACTTATGATTCATGAAATATTTTAGAATAATTGTGATTTAAATGCTTATCTAAGATTAGGCATGCTTTTGTGAGCTTATATATGTGATTGATAGATTTTGTACTATACATACCATGTTGTTGTTTGTAGGCTTTCAAGAGTAAGCCTAGGTCAAGGGGGGAGGATGGAATGCCCCTCCATTAATTGCATCTGAGACTTGCTACTTTGACTTGATAGACTATGTTTTGAAACTTTATGTGTGGTTTATTTCATTGTTTTGTGTTTCTAGATACATTCATGTCATTCATGTTATTGGACTATTTAAAGATGTTTATGTTTTCGAGTATGATTATTGTTATATTTCATTTGAGATAAACATATTGATGTTTATATATTTTAAGTGTAGAGTAGATCTTTGTTGTATTTTTTTCCTTGGGGTATGGGGAAAGGAATGATTTTGTATTACTCATTCATGAGCTCCATACGACATCACAATTTCCTTTCACTAGATGGGGTCAAAGATGTATATGTAAATATGTATGTCTATATGCAACATGTTTTGGTTGAGGATTGCATGTACCAAACATCGACTCCACTCGCTCCATAGTAGTTTTTATTTTATCCTGTCAGATTTGTCATGTGGACAACATCTAATTACCCAATTGTCAATGGTAAGTCTTATTTTGATGTTGGCATTATTTAATGATTTATTTGAGTGTGTTGGATTTTATGTTCTTTTAATTAATATTATTAATATTAATTATTACCTAAGTTTTGCAAATTAATTAAACAATTAATTAATGATTATTATGGCTTTAAATGTAATTTCAATTTAATAAAAATATTTTTATTTTTGAAATAATTTATTATTAATTAAATAAATATGATTTATTTATTATTTGTTATTTGTTATATATTATTTATTATTGTGCATGTGCTATTTTTATTGTGGTGACTAGTTGTTCTATTATGATGTATAATTGTATTTAAACTAGCATATATACCTTAAATTTTAATTTAATCTATATAAAGTACGCCGAGAGATGTCATTCTAGAGGCATCTATTTTTAATCAATTTTACACCCTAAAGTCAAATAGGCGCCTCGAGAAGGATATCTTTGGCCTACTTTATATAGATTAAATTAAAATTCAATGTATATATGCTAGTGGGAGTGACATCCCGCAATATGGAAAACATAAAATAAATCAATATATAATTATATAGTATATTATATTATCATGTAAAGAAATATGAAATTTTATATATCTATTTAGACTATTTTCAATAATATATATGTGTTGCAAGATCAAAGCAAATACTAAAATCTAAGATATATTAAAATTTATTTAATGGCAAGTATTATGGTTATGGTTAGCATTAGGGTTAAGGTTAGTGTTATGGTTGGGGATAATGTTCACATCATGGTTCGGGTTAGGCTTCTGATTAGGGTTAGGGTTATGATAATGGTTAGGGTTTATATCATGGTTAGGTTAGCATCAATGTTAGGGTTTGGGTTTGGTTTTGGTTTAGGATTATGGTTAGCGTTAGGGTTATGGTTACGGTTGAATATTGGGGAACTAAATTTATGGTTAGAGTTAAGGTTAATTATTAGGGTCAAATTTAGGGTTAGAATTAACGTTAATATTGTGATTAGGGTTTAAGATTATGGTTAGGCTAGCATTAGCATTAGCATTAGCATTAGGGTTAACGTTAGGATTGTGATTAGGGTTTAGGGTTATGGTTGGAGTTAGGGTTTGGATTAAGATTATGATTAGGCTTAGGGTTAGGATTATGGTTAGGATTATGCTAAAGTTAGGGTTTACACCATGGCTAGGGTTAGGGTTAGGGCCAGTTTTAACATCATGATTAGGACTGGTTAGGGTTAGAACCTACATCATAGTCAGGGTTATGGTTAGGATTAGGGCTTAAGATTAAGGTTAAGGTTATGGTTTACACCATGGTTAGGCTTAGGGTTATTATCTTGATTAGGCTTAGGGTTAGGGCTAGGGCTTAAGATTAAGGTTGAGGTTAATATTTAGATCATGGTTAGGGTTAGGGTTAGGGTTTGGGTTTGGGTTTGGGTTTAGATTTAGGATTAGGATTATTGTAAGGGTTTAAGGTTAGGATTAGGTTTTAGGGTTAGCGCTAAATATTACTGTTAGGGTTAGGGTTTAGCATTATGGTTAGGTTAGGGTTAGGGTTAGGGTTAGGGCTATGATTATGATTAGGGTTAGGATTTTGAGTTATGGTTAGGATTATGGTTTGGACATTATGGTTGAGGTTAGGGTTAGGATTAGTTTTAAAGTTATGCTTGTGGTTATGATTATAGTTATTATTATGCATAAAGTTAGGGGTATGGTGAAGGGTTAGTGTTATAATTAATGCTACGGTTTACATCATGGTTAGGGTTGAGGATTAGGATTTACATCATAGTTAAGGGTTAGTGTTAGGATTAATGGTAGGGTTTACATCATGGCTAGGGTTAAGGGTTGGTGTTAGGATTAATGTTAATATTAGGGATAACTTTAAGGTTAGGGTTAGGGGTTAGGAATATGGTTAGGGTTAGGGTTTCTATCATATCTAGGGATATTGTTATTCCCAAGTTAACATCATTTTTAGGGTCAAGTTAATAATTAGTGTTAGGGTTAGGTTTAGGATCTGGATTATGGTTAGGTTTGCAGTTAAGATTATGGTAAGGGTTAACATCATGGTTAGGTTAAGTTAACAATTAGCCCATTAGGGTTAGCTTTAGTGTTTAGATTATCATCAAGTTTAGGGTTAGGATTAAGGTTTTAGATTAGAGTTAGGGTTATGGTTAGGGTCGGGTTTTAGGTTTAGAGCTAAGGATTATTGTTAGGGTTAGGGTTTAGGATTATGATTAGGCTAGCATTAAGATTAGGGTTAAGGTTAGGATTATGATTAAGGTTTAGGGTTATGGTTAGTGTTAGGGTTACGGCTAGGATAATGGTTAGTCTTAGGGTTAGGAATGTGTTATCATTAGGATTTGGATTATGGTTAGTCTTAGGGTTAGGAATGTGCTATCGTTACGATTTCGTTTATGGTTAGTCTTAGGATTAGGAATATTTTATGGTTAGGATTTGTATTATGGTTAGGGTTTAAGGTTAGGGTTAGGGTTACAAATGGGGATAGGGATATGGATAGGTCTTAGGTTATGGTTAGGATTAAGGTTTCAAATTAGATTTAGGGTTATGATTAGGGTCAAGTTTTAGGTTTAGGGCTAAGGATTATTTCTAGGGTTACAGTTTCTAGGATTATGATTGGTCTAGAATTAGCATTAGGGTTAAGGTTAGGATTATGATTAGGGTTTAGGTTTATGGTTAGGATTATGGTTGGCATTAGGGTTTGGATTAAGATTATGATTAGGATTAGGATTTACGGTTATGGTTAGTATTATGGCTACTATTATGAGTTAAGATTCAATTAGGGTTAGGGTCCAATTAGGTTTAGATTAGGGATAAGGTCAAGGTTAGGTTGGGTTTAGGGTAAGGGTTAGTGTTTAGGTGCAAGATAGGATTTAATAATGGTTAGGGTTAATTTTAGGGTTAGGTTATATTATAATTATTCTTTTATATTTAGATTAGGGTTAGGGTTAATTTTAGGTTAGGCCAGGTTATAGTTAGGGTTAATCTTCAATTATAATTAAGGTTACTATTGTAGAATAAATCCAAGGTTATGGTTAGTATTCAAATAAGGTTCGAGTTATAGTTTAATTAGCATTATGGTTCAATAGTATTGTATTACTAAATAAAATTAGGATTGAGGGTTAATTAGGGTTATGGGTAAGATTCATTAGGGTTAAGATTTGGTGTATATTAAGGTTAGAATATGATTAGAGTTTAATTAAGGTTAGGGTTAATTTTAGGGCTAGAGTTTAAATAGGGTTAGGATTAAGTTTATGGTTGGGGTTCAATTATGGTTAGATTAGGGTATAATTTATAGTTAGGGTTTAATTGTAGGGTTAAAGTTAAGTTTAGGGTTAGGTTATGGTTATGATTATGTTAGCATAAAGGTTCAATTAGGGTTAGGGTTCAATTAAGTTTAGATTGGGGATAGTGTTAAGGTTAGGGTCTGATCATGGTAAGGGTTTAATTATAGGTAGGTTAGTATTAGAATTGAATTAGGGTTATGATTCATTTACATTAGGGTTAGGGTTGAATTTCAATTAGGGCTAGTGTTTGTGCTATAAATTAATTAGGGTTAGGTTAAAAAATAGATTTTGGGTTAGGGATAGAGTTAAGGTTTGAGATAGAAATAGGATTAGGTTAGGATCAGAGATACAATTAAGTTTCAATTTAGTTTTATCAAATAAATTAATGTAAATTTCAACCCTATTTTTTTTGGAACCTAATTGAGTACTTACCTTAACCCTAATTGTAGACCTAATTTTACTTAATCCTTAACGCTAATATTAACTTTTGCCATACTGAATTGAAACCTTAAGTAAATCATAATTATAACTCTAATTGAACTATAACCTTAATCAAAGTTGAAATTTATTTGAACATTAATCCTAACCATAATTAAACTCTAATTGTAATAATAATTATTCCCTAACCCTAATTTAATCCTTGTTGTAACCTAACTATAATTAAACTCTAACTGTAACCTTAATAAAACCCTAACCCTAGTCATAAAATTATGGTTAGGGTTAGAATTAGGAATATAGTTGTGGTGAAAGATAAAATTAGGGTTAAGGTTAGGGTTTGAATTATAATTAGATTCAATTTTATTATTAGGGTTAGAGTTTCAAATAGATTTAGATTTACGATTATGATTATAGACATAATTATGGTTAAGATTAGAGTTAGGGTTAAAGATAATGTTAGGGTTAGGGTTTGAATTATAGTTAGAGTTAGTTGTAAAAAATGACTTAATCTTTTTGGTTAGAATTAGATTCAAGGTAAACCTTTCATGCAATTTGTCATTGCATGTCAATTCTTTCTAGTTTTATTTTCCACTCTGATTTGGTATCTTTCTATATTTAGTATCTTTCTGATTTGGTATGGTAAGTGTTATACATTGAATATATATTAAATTTTTTATTGTGATGTCTAATTTTTAAACATTGATAAAAGAATTAAGGTGTAGCATGCATTAAATTTGTAGATGAAAGATTAATCCATTAAAAAAGGACCAATAGATTAAAATCTACCTTTCAAAATTTATTTTCAGAGGGAGATCCCTCATGTCAACATGCATTCATTTATCTATCTATTAGTAGTAAAAGAATTGCGAATCTTTGATGTAAAAGAGTTATAAATCTTTGATGTGCTCCCCATAAGAATTACAAATCTTTGATGTAGAAGAATTAATATGGTTCTTATTAATGTATTTCTAGTTTAGAAATTGGATTATTATTCACTTAAATTAGGATTAGGGTTCAATTTGGTGTACTATTAGAGTTAATACTTGATTGGATTTTGTATTTTTTTACATGTTATAAAATATTTTCTCTATTTCTAAATTTAAACCTATTTTCATTTACTTTTTAAAAATACTTTAAAAATTCTTGATTGAAAAGATCATGTATTTTTTTCAGTAAAAGAATATAATATCTTATTATATAAATAAATTATTATATATTTTATTAAATAAAATAAAATAATGTTTAAGAAATTATATTAATCTTAAATTTAATAATTTTAGCTAAATAAAATAACTATATTATACATATTAAAAAATTCTTGATTAGTATAGATATCTAAAATACTTCTATATAATATATATGAGCATCCTAATAAATTTATACTAATTTTATTATCGTTTATGTGCTACTTTAATATTTTTTTAATTTGATGAAATAATAAAAGTCATTCGTATTTATGATTAAAATCTAATCATTTCCATGTCACTTATGGACTGTGAGATATGGTTGTTTTGGTAGATTGTTTATTGCTTGCATTGTTGGCTAAATACATGGTCTACAGTTTGGTTAAGGATAAGCATTTTTTTTTTTAGATTTTTCTTCATCCCATCATTTTCTCACTTTTTTAATATTTTTAAAATTTTCTATTGAATTAAGAGCTATTTTAAGTTATCTACATTATTTAATTATTATATATTCATTATTTGATTTTTTAAACATATAATTAGCTAAAAATAATTCATTATTTTTTATCCATATCTATGATTATAGGGATAATAGATATGGAAACTTGCTTGTAAAGCATGGTTCATAGATGAAAATAGCAATTTAAAAGGAAACCACTCTTTATAAGAAGAAAGCTGAATTTTTATTTGCAATATTAAATAGACATTGGGATTTTGATTCAAAATAGAAATAATTATTTACAAACATTACAAACATTTTTAAATTGACTCCTAAGCTAGTTATAAACTTGCTTTGGAAACATTTTATCATTTTATCTATTATATTGAGTTTTTTTTCTTCTTATTATATTATTTGGCCATTCTCTATTTGTAGATTTTCAGGAAAAAAAAGAAAAGTTACTATATTGATATTTGAAAATTTAGAAAGATATTATTTTAAGTTAGTTAAATTATAGAAACTTTAAGAATAAAACTTATTTCAAATTTTATAAAAATGTTGTATTCTAACTTATATATCTTATAATTTAATTTGTGAGATTTTTTCTAATAAATTATTATTTTAAATGTAAATTTGATTTTTAATTAGTAAAAAATATTAAAATTCTTCTATAAAACATTTCATAATCTTTAATATTATAAATCATTCTATTCATTTTTCTTGCACTCTTGTCATATTATAAATACATTGCATTAAGTAAAATCATATTATAGATAGATTACATTAAGTAGATATCATTTTGTTTCATTCAAGATTTTAGAAAAAAATTGTTAACTAATTTACATATAACTGAAATTAAGATATAATAGTTGTGACTCTATATCTATTATGCCTTTTGAAATATATTTTCACAGTTTTAGTTTGCATTAATACCATTTAAATTGGCCTTCTACTAGTAAGCATTATCTGGGAAAAAAAAAGAAGATTAATATTCAAATTTGAATAACATATACCAATTAATAATTTTTTAATCAATTTGTTTAAGCAATATATAATTACTAGCTTACATATATTTGATTTTAATCAAATATATATATAATATGTCGAGAGAGCCTATTTTTATCATGCACCTAAACTCTAATAGGCACCTGGATAAGGATATCTCTCGGCGTATTATATATATATTTGATTAAAATCAAATATATGTAAGCTAGTAGCAGCAGTGGCTCAACATGGGAAACAATAAAAAAAATCAAAATAGAACTATATAATATTATATTAATAACATTTGTTGCAATAATATGTAATATTATTATTGCAATTATTATTATTATTTTTTATTTGTTTGTACTGAAATAAATTATATTATAATATTATTATATTATTAATATATGAAATTTCAAATATCTATTTAGACTATTTTATATTATATTTATGTGTTGCAAGATCAAAGCAAATTCTAAAATCTAAGATCTACTAAACTTTATTTAATGATAATATAAAACTTTATTTAATCGCGAGTATTATGGTTATGGTTAGCATTAGGGTTAATGTTTACATCATGGTTCAGGTTAGATTTGTGATTAGGGTTAGAGTTAGCATCAAGGTTAGGGTTTGGTTTTGGTTTAGGATTATGGTTAGGGTTAGGGTTCAGTGTTAAGGTTAACTTTACTGTTAGGGATACAATTACCTTTAGGGTTAAGATCAAAGTTAGGGCTAGAAATAGGGTTATGGTTCAATTACATTAGAATTAGGATTAAATAGTATTAAAGTTCAATAAGGATTAGGGTTTGGCTTAACTAAAGTTAGGAATAGATTAGGATTAAAGTACAATTTCCGTTAGGGTTAAGTTTAGGGTAGGATTATTGTTATGCTTAAGGTTTAGGATGATGGTTAGATTAGCGTTATCATTAGAATTAGGATAATTATTATGATTAGGGTTATCATTTGGGGTTATGGTTAGGTTTGTTATTTACATCATGGTTGGGGTTAAGGTTAGGTTTAGGATTATGGTTAGGGTCATAGTTAGGATTATGGATAGGGATAGGGTTTACATCATAGCTAGAGCTAGGGTTAGGGGTAGGTTCGTGAGTAACATCATGGTTAGGGTTAGGTTTAGGCTTAGTGTAGGATTATCATTAAGATTACCATTAAGATTACTATTGTAGGATAGATCTTGGGGTTATTGTTAGGGTTGAAATATGGTTTGACTTATAGTTTAGTTAGTATTATTGTTCAATAACAGTTATGATTAGGATTAACATTAAGTTAGGACCGAGTTTTAATTAGAGAGAAATATTTGACTTAGGGTTAAGTTATAGTTAGTTTCATTTAGGGTTTGGTTATGGTAAGGGCTTAATTATAGTTAGGATTTAATTATAGTATGGATTATAGTTCAATTAGGGCTAGAAATAGGGACATGATTCAATTTCATTATGGTTATGGTTAAATGAGGATTAGGTATTGGGCTAAAATTTAATTAGGATTAGGTTTCAATTAGGGTTTAATTCCAAGGTTAGAGTGAAGCTTAGGGTTAGGTTATGGTTAGGTCTCAATTATGGTAGGATTAGGTTAAGGGTTAAGGTTTTTATTGTAGGAAAATGGTTGGGTTTATTAATATTTAGATTAGAGTCAGGGTTAAGGTTAATGTTAGGTTGTGATTAATGTTACTATTGTAGAATAAATCTTGTGGTTATGGTTAGGGTTCAAATATGGGTTGACTTATAATTTAATTAGCATTACAATTCAAGCATAATTATTGTTAGGGTTAACATTAGGCTAGGTTTAAATGAGGGTTATGCTACAATTAGGGTTAAACTATTGTAGGATAATGATTGGGTTCAATTATATTTAGACGAGAGTTAGGGTTAAGGTTAGCTTAAATTAGGGGAAGGGTTAATGTTATGTTATGATTAAGATTACTATTGTAGGATAAATCTTGGGGTTATGGTTAGGGTTCAAATATGGTCCTAGTTATAGTTTTATTAGCATTTTGGTGTAAGCACAATTAGGATTAGGATTAAAATTAGGTTAGTATTGGGGTTTAATTAGTCAGAAATATTTTCCAAGTAAGGGTTAAGTTATAGTTAGTTACACTAAGGGGTTCACTTACTATTAGAATTTGATTATGGTAAGGGTTTAAATGTAGTTAGTGTTTGATTATTGTTAGTGTTTAATTATAGTATGAATTGTCATTGAATTAGGGTTAGAAATAACATTATGATTCAATTCTATTAGGGTTAGTGTTAAATAAGGATTAGGGTTTGGGTTAAAATTCCATTAGGGCTATAGTTAAGTTTAGGGCTAGGGTTTAATTATTCTTAGAGGGTTCAAGTTGTAGTCAAGGTTTGATTGTAGGGTTCTCTTTTAGTTTAGGGTTAGGTTTTAATGATTAGGTTTCAATTATTATAAGATTAAGCTATAATGATGGTTACTATTCTAAGATAATGTTTGGGGTAAGGGTTGGGGTCAAATTATGTTTAGGGTAAATATTATGTTATGATTAAGGTTAGTATTGTAGCATAAATTTTGGGGTTATAATTAGGGTTAAAATATGGTTCAAGTTATAGGTTAATTAGAATTATGGTTCACAATTAGGGTTAGGGTTATAATTATATAAATACAATTTTTAATTGGGTCAATATTTTGAAGATATATTGGGGTTTACTTAAAGTAATATTATGCTTAGGGTTGAATTAGGGTTAGATTAAGGTTCATGTTGTACGTAGGGTTTACTTCTATGGTTATCTAGTTAAGTTTTTGGTGAGGTTAGGGTTTCCATTCAGTTAGATGAATTAGTGTTAAGGGTTAAGATTATATTTAATTATATTTAGGGTTCAATTATGATTATAGTATGACTATGGTAAGGTTCGATTATAGTTAGGGTTAGGATTAGAGTTGAAATAGGGTTAGGGTTTGATTATAATAAGGGTTTAATTATAGTTATGGTTAGTATTACATTTAAATTAGGTTTAAATTAAGGTTATGATTTAGTTACATTAGGGTTAGGATTAAATTAGGAATAAAGTTCCATTAGGGTTAGGGTTTGGCCTAAAATTCAATTTGGATTAGGGTTTGATTATGTTTAGATGAGGGTTCAAGTTGTAGTTAGGGCTTAATTGATGGGTTATAGTTATGTTTAGGGTTAGGTTATAGTTAGATTTCAATTATGGTAAGATTAGGTTATGGTTATGGTTAGGGTTTAGTTTTGGGTCTACATTTAGGATAAGGTTTGAGCTTAAGACTAGGGTTCAATTAGCAATATGGCTAGGTTTAAGGTTGGGTTAGGGTCAATGTAAGGTTATAATTAGGGTTACCATTGTAAAAAATTTATTGGGGTTAGGATTATGGATCAATTAGAGTTACTGCTAGGATTATGGTTAATGTTGAATAAGTATTTGATTTAGTATTATAGTTCAATTAGATTTCAATTATTAAAGGTTAGCGTTAGTGTTGTGATTCAATCATAACCCTAGTAACTATTATATCAATTCGACATACAAAAAAATGATTGTTTTATAAAAAATACATTAAATATGTTTTGTTTAATAATAAATATGTTAAGGTAGGAGAATTTAGAATAAAAGCATACCTTCCATGTAGGAATCAAACATAAATCAATACAAAATAATGTATTTCTTAATTTACCATAAGACTCAATATATTGACATCTTATTCATTTCTTTTAAATTAATACATTATAATAGAAACTAAAATGCATGATCAATGCACCCAAAACTATCATATAGGATGAGGGTTATAATTTGTGGTAATGTTTATTAAGAGTTAAAGTTAGACTTCAATAGGGTTACAATTTTAATTAGGATAAGGGTCAGCATTCAATTTAAATCAAGATTATGATTACAATTCAATTTGTTGAAGGGATAAGGTTTAATTTGGTTTAGTGTTAGAGTTAGGGTTAGCGTTCAAGCTTAGGGTTCAATTCATTATAGTATTAAGGTTTAATAATATTTAAGGTTATGGTTTATTTTGGTTTAGTATTAGGTTTAAAGTTCAATTTGATTTATTGTTTAATTAAAGGTTTAGAGTTAGGGTTCAATTATGTTTATTGATATGTTTAGGGTTCAATTTTTATTTAAGGTTTTCTTTGAGTGTGGTGTAGGCTTAGGGTTAAATTAGGTTTATTGGTATGTTTAGGGTTCAATTTTATTTAAGGTTTTGTTTGAATGTGGAGTAGAGTTAGGGTTAAATTAGGTTTATAGTTAGAATTCAATTTATTTTAGGGTTAGGTTATTCTTAGATTTCAATTAGGTAATATTAGAGGTTTAAAATTTCTTTTAATTAAAATTATCTTACTCATCACCTTAAATCTAACTCTAAACTTAATAAAATTTAAACTCTAACTATAAAGAAAAAGCTAATTAAGTTCTTATCAAACTCCAACCCTAACCATAACCATAATTAAAATATAATCTTAATTTGAGGGTTTAACCTTTATGAAACAATTTGAGTATATAATTTTTTTCAGAATATTTATTTATATACATAGTTTTGATTTTTTTTTAATTTAGAAACATTATATTTTTATGATTAAAATTTAGAGACATAAAAAGTTCTTTTAAATATTTGTGTATGTAATTTCGATCTTTCCAATTTAGAAATTAAAATGTGGAAACATAAGAATTCTTTTCAATCTTTCTAAATTGAAAATTAAAGATTGTATATTATTTTTTATATATTTGTATATTAGATGTAAATTTGAAACATAATATTTTTTATGTTTAAGATTTAGAAACATATAAATTCCTTTTTGATCTTTCTAAATTAAAAATTAGGATTTTTTTCTTCCTTTCTCTTTCTAAATTGATACTACTATAATAAATTAATTTTTACAATATTTTTTTGAAATCATATACATATTATTTGCATTCATAACATTTATTATCATTTTCTTAATATATTGATAAGAGAACAAAAAGTTATAGATGTTGGTTTTGCTACAATTGTTTGGTAATCTACACATTTTAACAAAATAAAGTGAAATTATTATCAAAATAGAAATAAAAGAAAATTAAATATAAATATATTTTAAAAATAACAAACACATCTATAATAATGAATAATTGATTGTGATTTTTTTAATCTAATTTTATAAGATTGAAAACATGTAAACTTTGATAATGTAATTTTACTTTCACCTTAATTTTATATAGGTAAATAGTTTTTGAGGTCAAATCAATCATTGACTTGATTCTTATCAATTATTTTTCCAACCCTTGTAAAGCAATATTTATAATTGCACACCTAGAATACATATCTATGAATGCATTTCTAACAAAGTGCTTATGAGTCCCAACTCACACATATTGATTGATTTATTTTTCCTAATTGCAATGCTTCACATGATTTCAAATCTGACACAAAGAAATGTGCAAAGAGTATTCCCAAGCTTGAGTGGGATATTATATATTAATATATCCTGGTTCTGAGGTTCTTGTGAAGGCAAGAAAATCACTTAAAAATACTTGATGTCAGTCGTTTGTAATGGGCAGGTGATGAAATTAGAGATTACACACCTCAAATATTCACAAAGTTTTTAAATGGAGATTGGAATTAGCGAACAAATTTTATTTTAATCTGTGCATCTATTTTACTTTTGATGCTGCATGTCCACATTAATCTGTTATCTGTAATCAAAAATTTAATAAGGATATTGCAAATTAAAGCTAATAGATAATATGAAATGGAATGCATGGAATTTTAACATATAATATGAGAAATATCTCGAGACAAAGAAAGCATACCTGATTTATGCACCAAAAAGGCCGAGTAAATAACAGATTGAAGAAAAGGATTAAAAGAAAAATCAATAATGAGTGAAAGAAAAAACAGAAAAAGAGGATTTCAGCTTGAAGATTTGCTGAGGTAAGTATACTTACACATCCTATAAATGTGAGGTCAAGTAGCACTGGAAACCGTAGCATATCCATGCAAGGGCAGAGAGCTACAAATAATTGAAACATTTATATCTCATAATGCCTTAAGATCTGAGAATGTATATATCCAATGACATTAATTATATATGCAATCTATGCAAAAAGTTCATTCAAAAAGTTCTTACCGTTGCAATCTATGCACATGTATTAGAGGTCAAAAGTTACAGGAAATGAAAAAGTGAAGACACAAAATTGATCGTAGAAGATGAAAGTATCTTTTCAATATTTTTCCACAGCAGTCTAGATATCTTTAATTGAGAAGAAAGATTATAGTGTACCTAGTTAAGACAGACAATCACAGCGACAGGTATTTGGGAGTTGTCTCTGCAGTTTTCCTTGAACCACCAAAGCTACGCTTTCCTTGTATAAATGCTACCGTAAAATTTGCAGAATTGGAATACTCTGATTGCAGAATTGAAATCGATATAATTGAAGAGAGAGGTGAATGCAAGTACTAAAAGCTGTACATGGAGCTGTAAATTCAATCGTTTCAACTTCCTTGTAACGTTCGGTTACATTCTTCATCCCAGTCGCTTGTAGTATGCAATCTGTAACTGTTGCAGAATCTTTGATTCAAATCATATTGTGTTTGGAGCATGCATGTAACTGCTGCCGGATAGTGTGTAACTTGCTCCTGCTGTGAGACCATCCAACTTTTTGAAAACGTAACTGTCATCCGTTTTCTCTAGTGTATACACGGATGCCTTCAGTTCCCCCCTGCTGCGACTGTAGGAACGCCTCTCGGCGTAATAAATAAAACTAAACATAAAATCCGTTATCAATAAATCTCTGAAATGTAAAAAGCTGCAAAAATATTATTTTTTATTATTCATACCCTAGTGCAAGATATTGGAGAAGATCTGAGGCTGCGTAAATTACTACAATATATTTTCTGTAATCTATACAATTTGGCCAAGTGCTCATGCAAACACTATTTTGCTGTTTCGAGAATTTCTGAGAAGAAAACCTCCACTGCTGTTATAATCGTGATGACATTGGCTACCGTTGTTGAATAGAGAAATGCCATGGTAATATTTCTTTGCTTTATATGTGTCGAGCTGACTCTTTGAATACTCTTCCCATTCACAAGGAATTACATCCCCCACTTTGAGTTTTCTTTTGCTGTCGTTTGGCATTCTCCATTTCACATATAAGCGTAATTAAAATTAATTATTTAATGTTAGGAATTATTTATTATTTTAAATGATTTATTATTTAATTATTCTTTTTGAATGGGAGTTAGTTAATTATTTATTATTTATTCTTTTGAATGATTTATTATTTTTAACTGAATTATTGTTTATTTATTTCTTATTATTTTATTGGATTGCTATCTATTTCAGTGGGTGTGACCATTAGTTCTATTTTTTAGTGGATTATTATATTTTAATTGAAAATAATTATTATGCTGAAAAGGGTAACCTACAATACCACCCACCCATTTCTAACGGTTTAAACAAAAAAAGAATTGATTGGCATTCCTATAGTTACAAATGAAATCTTGTTGCATTGTAAACCAATTGGAATCATGGTGCACTATAACGAAGGTGAGGTGGTTCAATCAGAAATGCATGCGAGAATTGGAACTGCAAAAGTCATTTCTAAATGTGTTGGCATAATCATGTATCATGCTGGTGAAAATAAAAGCTATTAAACTCCTCCCCATTTTCTTGCCTGTTCAATTGGCAGATTTAATAAAGGTGAGCAGGTAGAATCAGAAGGGAAATACATAAAATCAGGATTTTTAAACGAAAAGAATTTGTTTTTTTGATCTCTCAAGGTCTATCTCATTTTTATTTATGTCATGCAGTGGAGAACGATGAGGGTATTCAAAAGTCAGGTTAGCAAGAGTCAGATTGGCGCTTATAAAACAAAGAAATATCACCATGGCATACAAGTTTTAAGAATGGTGCAAATTTCATTTCATTTTGTTCTATTTACTAGCACTTGCACTTATAAGAGGTTCAAGGATAAGCCGATAGAATATAAAATATAATTTAGCACATGTGGTTTGTTAGCATGGAACATTCTATCAAAATATTGAACATCCAACAAATTAAATTGTTAGGTTCTTAAGACTTTCTATCTAAAATTATGAGGACCTCATCCCTTATAAATATTGAAGAACGCCAACACCACAACTAAACCACCAACTTTAAATTAGTTTATGATTTGACATTAAAAAATTTATTTAATTTATAAAGATTAATTTATTTATTTTTTTGATCGGTAATTTTGATATATTAATTTTTAGAAAATTTCAACAATGTACTAGGGCCAAACGGATATCAACATCAGCCCAAAAAATAGTTCAAACCTATTATGCAGAGTTCCAGCTAAAACAAAAAGTATAAGGTATCACAGTACTGTGCATTTATGCACGACATATTACAGTAATCCATAAAAGTATTATTTTTTAAAACCAAATGAAGCAGAAAGCAAAAAAAAACCCCATAGATTTGCACCATGACCACTCAATCCAAGTCGCTCTGGTTCGACTTCTTCATCTCCACATCATCGATGTCAGCCAAAGCTTTCCCTTTGGCCACTTTTGACATCATCTTCGGGATGCAATCCAAGTTCCCAAAGTCTAGGTCACCTTCCAGGCTGGCTAGGAACTGAACCACTCTCGCCTCCTCGAAACGGTCCCGGAGCTCTCTTCCCACCTCCATGCGCGCCACCACCTTCAGTGCCTTTAAAACCTCATTTGTTCTTATCAACTTCACACAAAGCTTCATGGCTTCCCAGCCAAGTCGAGCACGTTCCCTGCATTGCTCCTTTAAATGACTCTCAGGTCCCTTAACAAATGGTAAATTCTCCTCCCCTGCTTCTCCTTCCTGGATATGGATTCCAGTCTGGGGGATCACCCATTCTAGAATGGAGTCTATATTAATTAAGTAATCCCAATCAATAAGTATTTTCATTGTTAGTTTAACTTTCTCCACTTCAGGTTCGAATTTGCACGCCCATGCCATTATCAAGGAGTAGACTTCCATATTTGTTCTATACCGGAAATGGATATGCACCAAATCCTCCCCCAGCATTAATCTAGCTGCGCTCCACAACTTGTCTTCCTTGTTTTTGAAGAGACCCTGCAGACGTTTGTCCGAAACCGCTCCCAGGAACAGAACCAATTTCTTCTTTGTTCAGAGCGTGAAATTTGCCTCCATTGAAAACTACTCGAAATAAAAACCAGAGAACTAAACTACGAAGACAAAAACAAGCTTCATTACTGCGGTTTTTGGCAAATACAATGCACAATATTCAAATTGATTATAAATCCGCCGTCGTTTGCAATGGGATATAAATGCATAATCTGTGAAATAAATGGAAAGATATTCTGCAGTAGATTTCCTACCCTCTGCCATTGTCTCGAACCAATACTTTATGCTTTTGAACTACCACATTAATTACAAAGCCAGGGATATCAAGTACTCGTCCTTGTGAGCCGTCTAGCGTGCTTGTTGGTTTGGCACTTCACGAACTGCATTAATACCACTTCCAAACACTACCATTACCCTTCCATCATTTGGCCACTTGGTCTGACATATCACATCCAGTGTTTGAGAGGAGATCCGCCACTACGTTAGCACCTCTCCTAACATGGGAGACCCGAAAAGCTTCAAATGAGGTAAGTTTTTCACGTATTATCTCCACCCAATGAGATAGTTTCTAGGAGGGGGTGCTACCTTTCGCTATTGCATTGATAACAACTTGGGAATCCCCTTCCAAATGTAGTTTTGGCACTTTCATGTTAATAGCCAATTCCACAGCCATTAGTGCTGCCTGTGCTTCCGCTTCATTGTTTGTCCCATTTTGGAGTCGTCGGGCCCCCTTGAATAGGATAATCGCCTTATCATCTCTTGCAACTACTCCCACTCTGGAGATTCCTAGGTTTCCCCTAGACACCCCGTCAAAGTTGATTTTAATCCACTCCTTAGCTGGTGGTTCCTATTTAACCTCGTCTTTTGTTGGTTCGGATAGGGGACTAACCCTCTAGGACCCATTAATGGGTTATAAAGATTAATTTATTAAAGTAATGAAATTTATTAAAATTTATTAATTTTTTTTTAATTCATAGACATTAATTTATTAAAGATAATTATCACAGTTATTTAATTTATTTATGTTAATTTATTAAAGTTTATATTAAATTCTTGATATTTAATTATTAATGCTAAAATATAAATGTTAATTCATTGAGTTTATTTATTAACTTAATTAAATTATTATATCATTAATGCTAAATTTTAATATTTAATTATTGCAATTGTTATCCACATATATGGATGTTTGAGCATTCTATATAATTTATTTTAATTTTTAATAATTAATAATTCATGATAAATAATTTAAATTGTTACTTAAATTTTATTTTTAATTAACAAGTCATTATTATTTTTAATTAATCACTAATTAATTAATTATTATTTAAAAATGATTAAAAAATTCTAACTCCTACTATTATTTAAAGTCAATTATTACTAAAATTTATTTTTAAAAATTAAAATTTAAAATTCAATTATTATTATCATAATATTAATTATTCAGATTCTATTATTAATAATCATTAAATCTTAAAAATCGAAAACTAAAAATTATAGGCTTATCATAAAAATCATTTATTCAGCCATGTTAATATATTATTTGTACTTAAAATTTTATTTTTAATATTTTCCGTTACTTATTTATTGTTGTCACTATCTTTAAAAAAAATCTTTCTCAAATATCCATATTAATAAATTTATTTGAAAAAATCAAAATTTAAAAACTAGTTTTAATGATATTAGTTAAGGCCAAAATAAGAAGAATATTAATCACGGATTGCAATACTAGTTATAGCCATGTTAACCGCTTGAGAAAGATCGAATCTGAAGCAGAAGTCGGAGAAGACGGAGCGCTTAAAACTATTTTATTGATTCCGCTTTCATAGATGCCCACAGAGAATCGTAAACACCAACATGGATTTCTTTACGGCCATAGTGGACACGAAATGAACGGCATATAAATTTTCTACGGGTGACATCAATTTTTTCGGGCTTTTTTCAGGCGTGAGACAACTTTTCCGGGAGGATGTAGATTGGAAGTCCACTTATAACAAAAGCTTATGGGCTAACTAAAAATATATTGATTTATCATTCGGATTGATTTTAATTATAGATATATGTACTTTTTAATTATTATTTAAAAATATTAATTTAAATTTTGTTATTTAGAAAGATTAGAAAGGATTTTTTTATATTTTTAAATTTTAAATACAAAAATATAATATTTTTAATTTCAAAAAATCAAAATTACATGTCTATACAAATAATGCAAAAATAGTATTTAATTCAAAATTTTTAATTTAAATTATTTTTATTTTTTTAATATGATTCTAAATATGAACACAAAAATATAAGAAAAAATAGAAATATCAATTACTATTTGACAATACTCATTTATTATTACTATTTATCTAATATATAAATATTAATCAAATACTACTAATCAAATAAATATTTATTAATCAATTATATATTGATATAGCTTTGTTAATTTGATGTTGTATATGGATTGAAAAATTTAAATACGATTCATTCCAAGCATTATTTTACAATTGTAATCCTAATTGTAGCATAATCCTAATTTAACCATAAATTTAATTGTATTGTAGTGATAATTAAACTATAACTAGAACCATATTTGATCTAACCACAATTTAACCATTACCTTAAACTTAATACTTGTCCTAATTTAAACCCAATAATAATTAAATTATAACCCAAACCCTCATCTTACTTCAACTCTAATCCTAATGTAAGCCCTACCTAATGTAATTGAATCATAGCTCTAATTATGCTTGAAACATAATTCTAATTAAACTATAACTACAACCATATTTGAACCCTAAACACAACCAAAATTTATCCTAGAATAGTAACATTAATGATAACATAATATTAATCCTCACCCTAATTTAACCCCATCTCTTGCTACAATAATTATCCTAAAATATTAACTCTAATTGTAGTGCAACCTTAGCCCTAAACCTTATCTCACCCTAACTCTTACATAACCTTGACCCTTAACTCTAAACCTAACTCTTAATTAAGCATATCCCAAAACCCTAACCCCAATAATAATCCTTAGTCCTAACCATAACTCAAAATGTACCTCCAACCATAACCCTATTCTTAATCTTTACCATGAAGTCGACCACATTCTTAATTGTAGTCCTAACACTAATCATACACCCTAAAGCTAACCCTAACCCTATCCTAAACATAACCATTATTTAAACCCTAACCCTAACCATTATATAAACACTTATGTCATTTAAAACTAAACCCTAACCCTAACCTAACCATAATTTTAACCCAAAACTTGTTCGCAACCCAAAACCTAAACATGATGTAAACCCAAACTCTAAACACGATGTAAACCTAAATGATAATCATAATCCTAACACTAACCCTAACCCTAAACCATAACGAGACCCTAAACATAAATATAACCTAATTGAATTCCAACCATTACCTAAACCTAAGCATAACTCTAACTATATAATTAAACCCTACCTACAAATTCAACCTTAATTTAACCCTAATTAAACTGTAACTTAATCCAAACCCTAACACTTATTGTACCCTAATCCTAATTGAATTCTAGCCCCAACCCTAACCGTAATTAAACTTTAATCCTAATTAAACTATAACCCTAATATAATGTAATCATAAAGCTAATTATTACCCTAATTGAACTCTTATATGGACCCTAAACCACAACCTAATCTTAAAATTTAACCTTAATCTAACCATAATTGAAACCTCACCATAACCTAACCCTAAATTTAAATAAAACCCTATAATTAAGCCCTAACTACAACTTGAACCCTAATCTAACCATAACTAAATAATTATAACAATAAAATCATTATATTATTATATTATTATATAATTATAATATAATCCTTAAAATCAAGCTTTATTATATATTCCTTAAAATCAAGATTTATTATATAATCCTTAAAATAAAGCTTTGTTATATAATCCTAACCCTCACACCATGCTTTATCCTTAAACCCTAACCCTATTTGAATACTAATGCTAACCTTAGCCATAATCAAACCCTAAATAAATTGAAATACTAACCCTAACCCTAACCCTAACCCCATCCCTAATCAAGATGTAAATCCTAACCATAACAATAACCATAATTATAACCTTAAACCTAATTGTAATCCAAACCCTAAAACTAACCCTAATCCTAACAATGATGTAAACCCAATCAATCATCCTAATCCTAATCCTAAACCCTATCGCAAACCATAACCCTAACCCTAACCATGATTTGAACCCTAAACCTAACCATAATCCTAACAATATCCCTAATCATGGTGTAAATCCTAACCATAATGCTAACCCTAAACCTAAGCATATCCATAATGTAAACACTAACATTAATCCTAACACCCTAACCATGATGTAAACCATAACCCTACCTATAATACTAACATTAATCCTAACCCTAACTAAAACCGTGATTTAAACCATAACCTTTACCATATTCCTGACCAAAACTATAAACCATTACTCTAATCATAAACCTAACCGTAACCTTAACCTAACCTAATTATAACCCTAAACCCTAACCATAAAAATAGGGAATGTCTCTACAACCCTTAGGATGCACCAATCATCTATTACAATGTATTCGTAATAAATGAAGGGTATTAATATATTTGTGCATCGTAAGGGATGGATAGCTATTTCTCTAAAAATAACCCTAAACCTAACCCTAACCATGATGTACACCTTAACCCTATCCATAATTCTACCTATGATGTACACCCTAACCTTATCCATAATTCTAACCATGATGTAAACCCTAATCCTAACAATGATATAAATCCTAACCGTAATCATAACCATAATTATAGCCCTAAACCCTAGACCAAGCAATAACCCTCATCCTAACCCTAACCATGATCAAAATCCTAACCCTAACCCTAACCATGATATAAACACTAACATTATTCCTAACACTAACCCTTAACCCTAACCCTAACCAAGATTTAAACCCTAACCCTAGCCATGATCCTAATCATAATTGTAACCCTAAGCCTAACCATAAACCTAACCCTAACTCCAACCTCGACCATGATGTAAACCATAACCCTAACCATAATTATAACCATAACTCTACTCCTTAATCCTATCCTAACCATAACCATAAACCCTAACACTAACAATAATCCTTAGCCCTAACCCTAGAACATGATCCTAACAATAACCCTAACCATAACCATAACTTGAAACCTCTCCCTAATCCTAAGAGTTACAAATCCTATCCATAATCATAATCCTAGCCTTAAACCCTAACCCAAACCCTAACCCTAACCCTAACCTTAGTCTTAGACCCTAATCCCAACCATAATTCTCGCCTTAACCGTAAGCATGATGTAAATCCTAACCCTAAGCCTAAACCTAACCCTAGCCATGATGATATTCATGACCCTAACCCTAACCCTAACCTTAACCTTATCCCCAGCCCTAGCCATAATCCTAACTATGACCCTAACTATAATCTAAAACCTAACCTTAACCTCAACCATGATGTAAACAATAAACCTAACCATAACCCTAATCATAATCCTTACCCTAACCCTAACCCTAATCATAATGCTAACCTAGCTATAATCTAAACCCTAACCCTAACGATAATCCTACCCTAAACTTAATCCTAACCCAAATTGAACTTTAATGCTAATCTATATCTAACATTAATCTAGCTTGAACCCTAATCCTTATTGAACTTTAATACTAATTTAATTCTAACCTTAATTTAATTGAACCATGAGCATAATTCTAACATGAATTACTTTGATGTAAACCCTAAATGTAATTGTAACCTTGACACTATACCCTAACCATAAACATAACCTTAACACTAAACCCTAACCGTAACCATAATCTTAAACCAAAACCAAACCCTAACTTTTATGCTAACCCTAACCATTATCATAACCTAACCTTAAACCCCAACCCTAATCATAACCCTAACCATACTGTAAACCTTAACCCTCACCATAATACTAACATTAACTTTGATCCAAAACATAACCATAAACCAAATCCTAATCCTAACCATACCCCCAATTATAATTCTAACCCTAACCCTTACTGTAATTATGCTTACCCTAACCCTACCTTTGATGTAAACCCTAAAGATAATTGTAACCCTCACACTAAACCCTTACCCTAATCATAAATTTAACCCTGATATTAAATCGTAACCATAACCCTAACCCTAACCATAATCCTAAATCAAAACCAAACCCTAACATTAATGCTAACCCTAAACGTGATATAAACCCTAGCCATAATCCCTAACCCTAACCCGACCCATGATGAAAACTTTATTCCTAACCAACACCAACCTTAACCCTTACACTAAACATAACCATAATCCTTGCCATTAAATAAAGTTGAATATATCTTACATTTTAGTATTTGCTTTGATCTTGCAATACATATATATTATTAAAAATAATCTAAATAGATATATTAAATTTCATATTTCTCTATATAATAATATAAAAAGATACTATATAATTATAAAAAGATACTATATAGTTATATATTAGTATCAGAACTGGTTAATGCTCATGTTTCAAATCAGTTCAATCCAAATAGGGAATTTACTTCTTGGGATGGTCAAGTTATTAATTGTTGGAAGGCCATTTCTATTCCTGTATCACCTTGCTTTCAGAGAGTGAGAATTAGTAAAATTGATAGAAATAAAGTGAAATGGTGTCCTTCGGATTTGACACATTTCAAATTGAATTTTGATGGCTCCTCTAAAGGGAACCCGGGTGATGCAAGAGTAGGAGTACACATAAGGGACCACACAGGGTGTATTTTTGCTTTGAAATATGTTTCCATTCCACCAAGTACTAACAACTTTGCAAAGGCATATGCTTTGCTTGAAGGCATTCTACTAAATAAAAAATTGAACATCTCTTATATTCACATCGAAGGCGACTCGGCTATCATTATCAACACTTGCATAAAGAGAAATATTAACAATTGGCAGATAAGATATTTGCTTGAACAAGCATGGGCACTTATTGATACAATTGTAAACTTTACTATTTCATATGTGTATAGAGAAGGGAACCGGGTTGCAGATCATTTGGCAAATATGGGAAGTTCCAAGGTGGACCTTAATACGATGGGTCCAAATTGTGATCTCAATTCTTTCCAATTCTTAAAAAAAAAATTTGGAGGACATGGGTACTGGATAATATTGCACATGGCTATTCAGTTGTATTTTTCATAATGATTAAAAGTTGGTATGTGAGGTATTATAATTGCAAGGTTCAGGGGTTTTTTTGTATTTGAATGATGTGAATGGATGTTGATTTGGGCATCTATGAAGTGTGCTGGACTTCAAGTTGAATAAATGCATAAGTGAGGTAGACTGTGGACTGTTATGTAAATGCATACAACTTTCGTGATGTTTTGGTTCGGACTTCATCTTGTTCAACATAATCCAGGAAGCATTCGATACTTAGCGATGATTTGTGGCATTCGATATTCTGGACATTACGAGATATATTGTACCTTTTTGAAATATTAGGGATTTAAGTTTCACAACCTTTCTATGTATTATTGAGCAAGGATCAGAGTTTTTCTTTCAAGTTCTTTTCTCCGAGAGCTCTTTGAATTAGCTTTTGTAAAGGAATATATAAATAAAATATATTAAGAGGCACTACCACCTTTTTGGAAAAAATAAATAAATTATATATTGATTTATTTTATGTTTTCCATGTTGCGCGATGCCACTCCCACTAGTATATATACCTTAAATTTTAATTTAATCTATATCAAGTACACCGAGAGATATCCTTCTCGAGGCACCTATTTTTAATTAATTTTACACTCTAAATTAAATTAGGCGCCTGGAGAAGGATGGATTAAACTAAAATTTAAGGTATATATGCTATTTTATTATTTCTTGGTTGTCAAGAAAGAGTTATTTATTTTTAGGGGATTTCTGATTGGTGATTCAATATTTATTTATTATTGTTTAATTGTTTAGATTTTATTATGGAATTAGTTTAATATTATTGATTTCTTGATTTAATGTGATATTTTTTGGATTAGGGTTTTACTTTTCTTTTTGAGATTTATTTAGGTAATTGAGTTTTATTTATTGTGTATTCATGAGATTTGATTGTGTTGTTACTATTATTATTATTCTTTTTCAAACTTTGGAGAGAGGAAATTTAATTTCAACTTTGTGAAGAATTTTAGAGTGTGAATTTGAGGAGACGGATTTGTAGTTTTCAGTTTAACTTTGGATTTGCATTGAACATGGTTTGGAATTCTCAAGCTTGATTGATTTGGAGGCTTGGCTGTTGTTTTGAGGAGATTTCATTTTCTTTAGAATTCGTCACCAAAATTCTCTTTCACTCTCTTTTTTTTCATGAGTTTTCAAGTAGGAATTCGTTTTCCCGTTTTTCCTAGTTTTAGTTTAGTTTAATTTGCAATATTGATTAAATAGAATATTAGTAGGAATTGTGATGTTTTATTGAATGTATTTGTTGTTTTAGGTCAGTTATTTAATTAATTTATTTTTTTAAAGAATTTTGTGAAAATCGAGTATAGTAAATTAGTATTTTATTTGCTTAGTTTTTCTTAATTTTAGTTTGAAATTTTTGTATGAACCCTTGTGCTTGATCTATTAGTGTTTTTATAAGGTTTTCAAACTCTTCTTAAATGGGTTTTAATCAGAGTTGCTTTGGAGTCTTTTAATGCTCATATGTGCAAAATCACTATTTTTCATCTTGATTTCATAGTTTGATTCCATTTTGACTCTTTTTTTCTTGCAGAGGGTTGTTTTGGACTTGTTCCTTGTTACTTATGTATTTTTGGATCTTACTAGTATTTTTTTCAATGATTTATTATTAATGTTCCCATTTTTTAACCATCTTGTAAGAAAAGAACAATTGTTTCGGGATCATGTTTCAAGACTTGACCTTATGGTCTATGTATGGAAGTCTTATTTGAAAAATGTTCTATTTATGCATGTGTATGGATAATTTATATTACTATTTGGTTATTTTATGCTTCATGATGTTTATTTTGAGCCATAAAGTATAGTATATGTAGGTGCATCAAGGGAGAGTGGCTCACTATGGGGGTCGGGGCCCTAAGTGGTTGTCAGGGTAACTCATAGGTGAGTAGATTAATAAGTGATAACATTAATAAAAAAAATTGGGATGGGTTTTATTTGGGTTTTTCATGCATAATAATAACATAATTTTGTGCCCCACACATGACCTCGTGTGCTCATATAGGATGAGGGTGAGATTGGGAAGGCTTGTCCATCTCTTGAGATGTTGAGCTGGCTTGATTGTGAAATACCTTGTCTCCATGAAAGGATTGTACAGTTCTGCATGAGTTGTCCATAGGGGAGAGGGTCTGGAGTTAGGAGAGGAGTCGAACTGGCAGGGTAACCCATGAGAGGCTATGCGATGACACTCTTGCCTTATGTATCCTAGTATCCTATTAAGTCATTTGTTTATGGAAGTATCTAGGAGTCTTTTCATTTGATTCTTTATGGAATTTCCTTTTGAGATTTTGGTTTATATTTTTATTTGGTAAGCCTTTTGTGATTTCTTTTGAAGTTTTTATTTGTTACCTATATCTGGGAGTTCTTTTGATGGTCTTTTGGTTGTACCTTCATCCTCATGTTTGTGAAGTATTTTTTATGTATCTTGGTTATGAATTTGATTGTTTTTAATCTCCCTAGCCTTCTTGATTGATTGGGGCCTTGTGGTTATCTCCTAGCATGGGGGTTGGGCTTACAAGTTCCACATGGTTGGGTGGCATTTCTTTTTCACTCTTTGGGAATATATTTTGGTGGACTTGCTCATATGCAGATGGATGAATCTTTACCATGTGCTTTTGAGTATCTTCATATTTGAGTTATGAGATGATTTACCATTATATTGTTATTTATAATATATCTTCCCAAAATGATGTAAAAGATTATGTAACTATTTATATGCATTGGTGACAATAGATATCTTGTAAGTAAATATAATTATGTGAATTATATTTATCTTCTTATTTCTTAATGAGGGTTATCATAAGAATCTTTCATTTGGTATTTTAAAATGAGGTTAGTATAGATCTCTTATGTGATGAGTTATATGATTGACATATGAAAACTTGAGTGTTGTTAGTAGATACATTAGGGAACCGTTAGAGTTCTATTATGTGATGTGTTTGTCTTCTCCTAAATTTTGTTATGATTTCTTCTAAATGTTGTGATGTCTTTTCTTAGTGTTGTATTGAGTTAATGATGGTTGACATGTTATGTTTCCCTTTAAAAAAATTAGTTATCTTCTATTTATTTGAGTTATTAGTTGTTGTTACTCTAGGGTATTTGGGACGTCCAATCACCAATGTATCAATTTCCTTCACAATGGAGTTGAAGGAACAGTCAAAGGTGATCCAAATCCATTCATATATTGTAATAACCTATGATAAAGACCATAAATAATAGCTATAGTCAATAGACAAGCTATTCCTTCCTTAGCATATGTGGATCTAGAATCTTTAAAACCTTCTACATCAAAACAAGGTGAGCTCAAAGAAAAATTCATTGTTAAAGACATGGGATGTGGTGAGTATATCTTTCATGTTGATCAACTACCACTATCTCCTAAGACATTTAGTAGATAGGAGCAACCTACAAATAATTTGCAATGCCAAGGAATTGGGTGTGAACCATGTAGTGTTGTGACTAGTAAATCTGAATGCAAATATCCTCTAGTGTTGCAAGCAACTCTTGATATCAATAGTCCTAATAATGGTTCTAAGACAAAATTTTTAATATATTACCATAAATCTTCAGAACTCACATGTCCTTACCATTTCAAACACTCATTCCATGTCCACTCCACTCCTATACTTGGATCAACAAGAATTAGAAAAGCCCTTACTCATTAGGGATCAAGAATCAAGATTTGAAAAGAAAAACCCAAAAGTAAAAAATAAAGAGAAGTCCTTTAGTCTAAATCAAAGGAAAAAGCTATTAGACTCTGCAAAAATCAAAGTCAATGATAAAAATCCTATGAAGAAAAAAGAAGAAGATTTGATCTCCCCTAATACCAAAATAATTGGGGCAAAAGTTCTAAAATTTCAAGTCGAAAGGTATATATGTTGATCCTAAGTCTTTATCATGCCATGATACTTTGACTTCTTTTCGCAATCATAAGCCTGCATCCCTCATTCACTTATTCCACACATCCATCCACTTTTGGTGATACATCACATCAATGGACCTTTAATGAAACTTTCTTGAGGGACTTTATTATTAGAGATGCCCAAACTTCTTTAGGAGATATGCATATGGAAGAATGTAGTCCACAAATTAGTAATTTTACCTTAGTTCCTCTATCAAGGAAGGCACTCAAGGGAGTAACACATCATTCAGTCAAGGAATTTTGAAGCTATAGCCACAAGGTAAATCCTCGCACATTTGAGCTGGGTGACTTAGTACTCAAAGAAAATCTTAAAAATCAACAGGATAAAGAATAGAAGGGAAAGTTTGAACCAAACTGGTTTGGCCATCATGTCATCAGAATAGTCTATGGATTAGGTGCATATCAACTTTCAACACTAGATGGATATACTTTGGAGGATCCTATCAAAAACATGTACCTTCACAAATTTTACATATAGCTTTAGAGTATATTAATAAAAAATACAAAAAAAAAGTCAAAATCAAAAAATACAAAAAAAATCAGAAAATCGAAAAAAATCATTACTTGGCGAAGACCTAGCAAAAAGGCACCTTGTGACACAAAAAAAATTTGAAAATTTTGAAAAAAGTAAAGAGAAATAATTCCTACAATGGTGAAAACCACTTCGGTGGTGCCCTAGGCAAGTACCATGGTGCACATCCGGTTACCGACACCATGTGTAGAGACTTTACTCCTCCCTCCTTTAGAATTCAATCTCGCCCTTTCACTTTGCACATGCTCACAACCTTTCATTCCATAATAAATTTCTCCATTCTCATCATGGCTTGTTATTGATCTACCTAAGATTGGTTTCCCATCCATAATATATATCCCTTTTCATCGTTTCCTTCCATAATAAATTAGTTTCAATATGTAACTAGAGCAAAATCCTAAATCTAGTGATGGAAGTGGAAACCTAAGCATCAAATGTTTTCAGGAGCATTGCCTTTTTATCCCTCCTTTTCACACAGAATTCGCAATAAAAGATCACTTGCATCATCGATCTATAATAAAGTTTCATTCTTCTCTATAATAAAGTATCAGTTTCGTAGATTTAGTCAATTTCCGATGAGACACAAGTAGTGGTGGGCTTTAAAAAATTCAAATATTTCAGCAGACTTTGGCAATAACATTGTGACTAGATCAAACATGTTAACATATGTGGCAAGAAACACACATAACTTGAGGATTTCAGTTTATGTTGGTGTCAAGGCCTGGTTTTCTTTTGATTTTATCTTTCAAGGTGACGTGCCTTTTAGCTTTTGTGGTATGTCTCTGACCAGAGATTCTATCTCCAAGATATTTTTGACTAGAAAGGTGAGGATGGGGTATGTTCACCTATTTTTGTTGTCTATTGATTGTCTCTTAGTAACACTATGGCTCATCCAAGGTTATGAGGGCACTTTGAGTCTAGTGTGAAGTGGGGAATTCCTTGTTTATGACTGTTTGATCTCCATGCAAATGGGTACAATGATTTTCTAGGTCCAACCTATACCTGGATTGCCATAACCTATTTGCCATAATAAAGCTTAATGATGATAATAGCACAAGAAGCTCTTTCACTTCTATATCTTCTACCTTCCATTTCCCTTTTTTTGTTGTCCTTCCTAAGTCCATGTAGCCTACTATTATATGAATAAGTATAATGGAATGCCAAATGATGCGTATTTCATTTGTATAGATTCCACCTACATCACCATATGTTAGTCCATCATACACATGGATATAGCAATCAATTTAGCATCACAACATGCACACACCAATGATTAGCATATAATATAAGCATTTTCATTCTCATATAATACATGAAATGAAAAAAAAATATACATCCTACATCTCATCATGTAAATAAATCATAAGCATCCACTCATCTGCATTTAATACATATACAACCCAAAAAGACAAAAATATTGCATTTCATCAAGTACGTATTTACATCCATATCATAAGCATCATAAGATCATCATAAAGCATATATAAATGTCACATAATAACACATGCATATAGTCACTGCAAGAAATGAGTCATCTCATATGTATGTCAAAAAATAAAGTCTCATGATACAATGATGTAAAAAATCTCATATGGTTACAAAATCACTTGAAGGTGTCTACAACATCATTAAAAAAACTGATACAAAATCAATCCTAGAGTGATATAATGAAGACCCTCCCTCAAAGCCAGTAGGCCTCAGAGTTGTTTCCCCTCCAATAGGCTATCTCATCTCTAGCTTGGAGATACAAGGCGAACCCTGATGTTGTTTCCCCTACCATTGTATCCCTATCCACCCGTAGTGTCTCCTCTATAGTTGTGTATCTCTACAAGGCCTCATCTCTCTCTGCATGTCTCCCAATTGTCATCTCAACTGAGTCACATCTCTCTCTCTATATATATCCTTGATCTCATTGACCTATCCTATTGTGAGCCCTTGTAGCATGAGCAGCTAATCCTCCTCCTCATCTCCTCCCTGGGCTCCCTCTGCCTGCCCTCTCTATTGTGGGATAGCATATTCTAGTCCCCCTTGTACCTACCCTTGCCTCTTTCACTATCCTTATATTTGTCCAAGAATGTGTAGGACCTATCCTCCTCTCCCTCTAAGTGGCCTCACTATCCTATATCCCCACCTCCCTCAACACCCTTCGCTCTTCCCCCATCTCTCTGTCAACCTCTACCTCTAACCATCCTCCTAGCTCCCCCTCACCTCCATCTCCTTTCTCCCCCTCCACCTCCATCCTCATCATCATCGTCCTCCTCCTCTATGGGAATGGGCTCACCTAGATTTGTGAGTCTTGGAAATGGATGTGTTGCAAAATATGCTATATAATCCTCATCCATCCTGTCATCAATATTTGCTAGCATGTCCCAAAACCTCGACACTAACTTCTCAAACTGTGTCACTGCCGCATCATATGACAAAATCGGTCCCCAATGTCCCTGCTCTCTAACCATCTGCGAAAACTCACCCAAACACCATAGAATCCTCTATTATCTTCCAAACTGCCTACATACCGTATTAATCAAATGCATGTCTAGTATATACGGTGTCCTCCAAATAAGATATCTGGTTCTAAAACAATAGCAACTCTGTATCATCCTCCTCCTAGGCCTCACATTTGTTAGGATTCCCAAAGATACTGATAGGGGGGGTGAATCAGTATCTAACCGGTTAATGGATTTTCTAAACTTATTAAATGAATTGCATGCCAAAACAATGTACCAGTAAACTAGAAATAATGTTGTAAATAAGATCAGTAAACACAACATAGAAAGCACACCATAACATGATATTTTTAATGAGGAAACCCAGTGTGGGAAAAACCTCGGTGGGATTTGTGACCCACATTATTTTCTCACTGGCCAATAAGTGAATATTATTGATACAATAAGGGTCTGTACATGCAAGAAGGCCAATTGCCTAAAGCTCACTACTTAAATACAAAAAGGGAAGTCTCATTGACTTACAAAAATGGATTAGGTAAATCCAATATCATGTACTGCTTCGGTTCAACATCTTCTATGCCAGGTTCAATACCGGTTTAAGTTCATATAACTTCCATAAACCTTATTCCAAAATCTACCTTAATATTCACATCTGCCTATTACATTCCTTCACTTTATTTTTCCACTTCTTACAAATGATTTACAAGATCTCATAATTATATGAGTCCTAATACAATTCACCTTGTCGGCTTACAAAAAATTTTACAATTATATAAAAAATACAATAAATAAAATCCTGTCAGCCAGGTTGCCGGTAAACATCTTTGTCGTTGCTGCTGCCGGTGTCTGTGCTTGTGTCGGTGTCTGCCAATGCCAAAGGATTGTAAGGTTTCCATCAATCACAATACCTTCAATCACCTACAATTTCTCATTGGAGTGTGAATTTTCCAACAATCTCCCCCATTGGCATTTATGGCAACACTCATGAGAAAAAGCCGAAATTGTATCCAAAAGGTGTTGACCAAAAGTCTTACCAAAACTGTGTGCTCCCCTTGAGCAGATGATCTCTTCTATCTTACTCCTTTTTCTCATCCTCTACTACTCCCCCTCTGGAATCAATGACAAAGGTTGCCATTCAATGTCAAATGAGTGTAATTCTAGTCTTGATCCTTGTAACCAGTTGGTTACAATCTGATATAATTCCACTAGTGCAAAATTTAGGTTGTTATAGAATCTCTCACTGTCCTTTAGTGTCGCTTCTGTCCTTTGGATTGTACCGGTGAGTATGTGCATTTGTTCTTCTGGTATCTTAAGTCCTGGAACAAGAGCCTCAGAAATCTCTTTTCTCAAAGAGATGAGGATATCTAGTTTATGATCTAGTCTACATTTTAGTTCTTTTTCCTTAAACCTTAATCTCTCTTTATCTTTTTCAAGTTTTTCAATTTTCTCTTCAAAGCTAGTAATTTCCTGTTCTACTACCGATATGGAGTCTGATGAACCTATTAAATTATCAGCAATGTCATTGATTTCCTTTTGAGCTCTACTGATCTCTTTATCTATATCCCCTATCAAAATGTTTGTCTTACATGTGTCTCTGTACAATTTCTTGAAGTCCAAAATTATCTTTCCTAGTGCTGATAATAATGTATGTATATGTTCCTTACTCTTCTTTACTTTCTCCTCAAGGAATTTTCCCTTTCCTTTATTCATTTTCTCTCTAAAAGTCTCCTCATTGATTTGATAAATTGTTAGAAGATTGCCAGTTATGTACTTAGACAATGTGTCTAATTGGCCTAAAGAATCTTTATTCTCTATGTTACACTTGGGTGCAATTATCTTCAAAATTGGTATTGGTGTCATCAATTGCCTTATATGCAAGTGCATTGCAATCAATTATTTTCTTAATTGAACCAAGAAATACCTATGTTACATTGATTGGCCGGAATTATGTCAGTGAAGAATCAAATGATTGACCAACTGTCTTAACAATTTGTAATCCATTGATGTGAGGAACATCTTTGCTTATGGTGACCTCTGATAGATCAGTTTGAGTTTGCATTTCTATAAGCAAGGGTTTAGGTTTCTCAGCTGATGTTGGTGGCACAGTCTCTGTTTGAACCTTTAGCTCATCCTTCTTCTCTTCTGATTTATCAGTATGTACCTCAGTCTATTTCTCAGAGCTTTCCACTGTTGATTTTTCTAATTTCGACTCTTTGTTTTCTACCGATTTCTCTGTGTTTACCTTTGAAAAGTCTACAACGGGTATCTCAATAGATTTTTCATTTCTATCAGTTGTCGATTGCTCAGTAGATACATTAGTATGTATACTAGTGGTATTTGCCTTTTCTGTATCTGGGGAATCAGTTGCCTATTCAGTTTGTTGTTTAGTCCCAATTTCAATTTTTCCAACTGTATCCTCAATATTTGTCTCAACTGTAGTGTCTTCTACCGGTGGTTCAGTTTCCACATCTCTCTTCTCATTTGATTCCTTATCAACCACAATGTTGACTTCCTATGTGTCAATATTCATTGTATACAACACCTCAGAATCAGGATTTGTGTCCTCATGTGTCATCTCCATACTCTCTGTTGCCAGTGGTGTATCAACATTTTGTGCTGGTGGATTATCTAAAGGAGGTGGGGGTAAGTTATCTATCACCTTTATACTCGGAGGACCACCTACCTTACCTTTACCCTTATCTTTGTACTTTTGGTAGACTTTAAAAGTCTTTGGTCTCTTAAGCTCTTCTTGTTTCCCTTTCTCAACAAAGAATATATCCCACTTGTCTATAGTTTCTTCTGATATCTCAGTAACTTTGCCAGCCATTAGTGCTACATGTCAGTGACCAGTTGAAAATACTGTCCGGTTAGCCTCACTTATCAGTTCATCAATTTCTTCTATTGAATTCACTAGGTGAACTACAAGTAGTTTCTCTACCTTCATCTTTTTGTCCAATTCAATAATTGCTTCTCTCCTTGCTTCTCTCCTTCTATACAACTCATTGGGTAAATCATCAACAACCTCAATCAAAAATTTCTTGTAGATGTCCAAGTGTAGGATAACACTGTTTTCTATGCTTTCCTTTTCATCACTCTTAAAAGTATCATACAACATGCTAATGTTTGATAAGTTACCATTTTCACTTATCTCATTCAAAAGGTTGTCAAGTGGAGGAACAACTTATTTTTATTTTCTTTGGTGTTAACTTCTTTGCTGGAGGCCTAACTTCCTATTGTTTTTGTCTTGTTCTCTGAGGTGTATGAGGTATCGGTGAAGGTTTCCTTTTCCTTACTACCCTTTTGAACTCTATCGATATTTCACTGTCAGAGGAGGTAGCAACCGGTGAAAGATGTGTTTTTGGTTGTAATCCTTCCAAGTCACTCTCCTTAATACCAGTTATATTCAATATGTCTTCCTTGATTGCTTTAGCCTACCTTGTTCCTTTTCTAACTATTTGTTCAGTTTTATTTATTCTTTTCTGTGACCGATTGTTGCATTCAATTGTTTCCGCATTTCCAAATACTTTCTCTATTGGTTGTTTAGGGGCTTCTAGAAGGGCTTTTGCACAAGTTTCTATTATATTCTCATTAGCCTCATATCCCTTCTATGTAATCCAAATAGTCCTCGAAACCACTACTTTTATCTAGATTTCATCTTTCTTTATCACAAAGCATATCTCCTTTTGATATTTGTCAACTATAGATTGAGATAGCCTTATCCTAGTTTTCATTTTAGCCTTCAGTGTTTGAAAATTTTCATTTATGTTCTTTTCTCTATCATCTCCCATATTGTTTATCATGTCCAGAAGTTGGTTTTCCTACTGGTATGTCAAAACCAAAATCCTTTCTACCAATACCGGGTACTTCCTTGGTAATATATAACATCAAACATACAAGTAGGTTGCCAAATCTAAATGTACCTTTCTTATCACCTTTGATCTTCCTCAGATTGTCTATCAGTTCATCCTTCAACCATTTGCATATGTCAATCTTTGCATTGTTGTTTACCATGTCATAGGCACTCTTGATACATAACCTAGAAACAAAGTTTAATCTGTTAGCATGTGTAAGTTTGTATCCAAGAATTATGTTGATGAATCTTACATTGATATCCTTTACATCATTTACTCTCAAGGATCTCTTGTCAAAGGTTGCGTTAGTTAGGGTCATTACAATGTCATTTGGAACCTTTTTAGTCTTGTTAGGCCTGCTACCTGTGGAAGGTAAGCCTATCACAACCCTAACTGCTTCTTTTGTTATCTTGTGAATGGAATCCAACCAAAAGAACTCCCCATGAACTCTGCTTAACACAATCCTTATAACATCCTTTGGAAAATCAAGAATACTAAGAATCTCCACAAAACCTAGGGTTTCAACTATCTTATGTTCTGGTTTCACATTTTCGTTAACATCATAAATTATTGTTCTATACATGTTCATAATCTCTTCAGCTCCTACTTCTTCAATATGACAATGTATGTAAATTCTAGGATCCCCAGCATAAGCAACTCCTTTGGGTATTTTTGAAAAAGATCCTAGGGTATCATCTTTCTTGGCAATTTCACGAATAATCTTAAATACGGGTCTAGGGCCCTTAACAACTTCAATTACAGTAGGGTTTGTAATGAATTCAGGTGTACAGGAGGAATCCATTGATATAAATACCTTAATCTGCCTTTAGGTATGAGTGCTTGAATGATTTGCTTCACTTCTCACTATGGACACCTTCACTCAGGATTTCACGCTCTTAGGAAATTTGAATGCTCGATGAATGAAAAAGAGACAAAACACTTGCTTTATAATGTCATTTCCTTTAACTACCATATTAAATGCTTGTTCGTTAAGTGAAACTTAACACATCTGCCGGTAAAGAAGTATTTCAACTTCTCACCATCAACCAAGGGTAAATTGGCATGTTTTTCAATTTGTTGCCATACCCCCAAAAAGGTTTCTTTTCAGTTAGATGAAGAATCTTCTATCGGTGGAGTGATACTATGTTCTACCGGTGAAGGAATAGCTTCATTAACATTCATATCTGACTTTCTAATCCATTGTTTTGAAAATTCTTCCTTTACTTCTTCAACCTTCTCTTTACCTTTCAAACTGGGTCCTTTGGTATTTGTTGGTGATCCCTTACTTCTACAAAATTTTGCAATATGTCCAATCTTTTTACAAGCATAACAAGTCACATTGTTTCTCTGAATAGCTTTTCCATATCCTATGCCAATATGTGTTCTGCATTGATTAGTTAAGTGTCCAAATATTCCACAAACATAACATCTTCCATTCATTCTACAGTTTTGTGAATTATGACCAACTTTGTTGCATTTAGCACATTGACCGGTGGGTGCATTGGTGTTCTGATAGTTTCTAGATCTACATTGATTTTCTCTACGACCTTACTTGTTATAGTTAAAGCATTTGCCATTAAATTTGTAGGCATTAGGTTGTCTTACCAGTTTACTATGATCATGATTATTTGCAGTACTGGAGCTTTCACCAACTTCAAAGCCAAGGCCATTAGTATCTCCACTAGGTTTCTGATTTTTCAACATGTCATCAAGTTCCTCTAAACTTTTCTTGAATTTCTCCTTGTGTTGATTTGCAGTAGCCAACTCATTTTCTAAGAAATCTTTCTGTCTCATGAGTTCAGTTTTATCATGCTCCAAGTGAATTATATATGTCTTCAACATATCATTTTCATGACTGAGTCTTAGATTTTCATTTCTAGCATCATTGATTTTCCTAGCCAAGTCATCTTCATTCTTCTTTCGGTCTTCAATGTCTTTACAAAACCTCATAGCCTTATCTTGTATTTCATTCCTCAAGGCCATGTTTTCCTGCTTCATCTTGCTTATAAGATCATTAAGAATTTATTTTTCATCATCATCACTCTGTATCTTCTCATGAAGTTCTCTTCTTTTGTTCCTAGCAATAGTGAGATTTTCCTTAAGTCCTTGAATGATTTCCTATGCAGCCTTTAGATCATCTTCAAGTTTCATATTCTTCAACTTTTCTGCATCATAATCTGCAAGAGCTGTTTCCAATTGCTTTCTCAAGTTTTCCATCTGTACCAATGTCAGAATCTTCCTCAAGCTATTAGGCTTTTGAAAATAGAGGACCAGGCTCTGATACCAATTGTTAGGATTCTCAAAGATACTAAGAGGGGGGGGTGAATCAGTATCTAATCGGTTAATGGATTTTCTAAACTTATTAAATGAATTGCATGCCAAAATAGTGTACCGATAAACAATAAATAATGATGTAAATAAGATCACTAAATACAACATAGAAAGCACATTATAACACAATATTTTTAACGAGGAAACCCGGTGTGGGAAAAACCTCGGTTGGATTTGTGACCCACAATATTCGCTCACTGGCCAATAAGTGAATATTACTGATACAATAGGGGCCTGCACATGTAGGCAGGCCAACTGCCTAAAGCTCACTGCTTAAATACAAAAAGGGAAGTCTCACTGACTTACAAAAATGGATTATGTAAATACAATATCATGTACTGCTTCGATTTAGCATCTGCTATGCCAGGTTTAGTATCGGTTTAAGTTCATATAACTTCCATAAACCTTATTCCAAAATCAACCTTAATATTTGCATCTTCCTATTACATTCCTTCACTTTATTTTTCTACTTCTTACAAAAGATTTACAAGATCTCATACTTATATGAGTCCTAATACAATTCACCTGGTCGGCTTACAAAAAGATTTTACAATTAAATACAAAATACAATAAACAAAATCCTGTCGGCCAGGGTGTCTGTAAACATCTTTGCCACTGCTGGTGTATGTGCCTGTGTCAGTGTCTTCCGATGCCATAGGATTGTAAGGTTTCCATCAATGAAAATACCTTCAACCACCTACAATTTCTCATTGGAGTGTGCATTTTCCAACAACATTCAAGATAAGGCCTCCATATCACACTATCTATATCTTCTATAACTCACCCCCAGTACTCTAGCTTCCAAATCTATGGCTAGGAAGTGATCATGCTATACAAATCAACACATTCTTGTCTGATCCCTCTAAATCTTAAATATATAGGCCTAGTCACAACAATATGCTTATACAACCACACGTACAGAAGTGTAACCCCACATCCCAATCTATAACCACCGAGGTACACAAACTAAAGCATCTCATGATATAGATGTGCTAATAAATAATGTCCCCATGCAAACCTCCTCATCTCTATGAGTAGAATCTCCAGTGTCCACCTCCATCCAATAGCTAAGCCCCATGTAGCCCTGTCTGGACATAGATATCCATTGATGATACTTCCCACCACTACTACTAACGTATGTCCATTGCTGTCCATCACATTACATCTCTAGATATAGATCTCCAAAGACCCATCTCAATGCATCTATGTCTCCCTCTCGATAATAGATCACAAGATGCCCATTGATCGACACCCGTAGTATCCTATAAACATATCTAATGTCAATGACATCTCGCTAGTTGGAAAATGAAACAAGCATGTCTCAAAGTCCCATATCTCTGTAAGAGCAGTTAGTAGTCTTATGTTTGTCCTGATCTCTGGCATATACATAATGTGTCTCAAACCCATCACATCAATAGAAACATGATCCTCAACAACCAAATTTGTTTGTAACTGCTGAGTCATAGGAAATCTCTCTATAGACTCTAGTTGGGACAAGTCCTCCTACAACCAATCAAAATAATCATGTCAATACTAGTGGTACTCATGTTTATCACATAATCCTACTTCTATCCTAGTTCTTATGTTTATCACATGGAGTTGTATCCTATCTTTCTAGAGCACTCGCCGAATGTTATCAATTCGATGGCTTATCCTATATTCAACTTAGAAAACCTACCTTTTTTAAGGCACCTATTGAGTAAATCCTCTCAATGGGTTATCCAATTGGAAACATATGTTTTGTCGTAGAATTGCTAATTTTAGTCTATCTTTCAGTCTGTCTTCCTAGGTCTCCTGTTCGAGTGAATCTTCTCAACAACTTTAAGATAAAGACGTGTTTCTGCTATGGAAACATGATTTTACCCTACCTATATGCACTTTTGTAGCATAGATGTGCTTTCTTAGCATAGACATGACACTTTTTGTGCATAAATGCACTTTCCTAACATACACATGCCTATTTATCATAGACATGCTGGCATCTATACCTGGATACGGTTACAATCACATAAACACCTTAAGATGACCTAGATGAGATAGTTTCACGTAGACATTCCCTAAGCTAACATAGATCTTTTCCTACCCTAAATGTCGCTACTTCATTTTTTTTATCTAGCCTTAAAAGAATTAATGGAAGCAATAAATGTAAGAATGTAAAATGTGAGATTGCAATACTTATCATCTCACCCATGTCATCGAGTCTCTAATATCAATAGACGCGATTAAATTGTGTAGCCTATATGCCATGTCTCGTGCTCTGCTAACTTCTCTCTTCGATCTGAGTGCTTTGTTCTTCTGAGTGATATGGATTTCGATGGGGATGTTTTTCCTTCCCTCCTACATATACAACCTAACCCTAATCTTTCATGTCAATCTTTTCTACTCGGGCCAGTCTCTTCCTTGTTAGTCATTTCTAGCCTTTCTTTCTTATCGAGAGATTGTCTATGATATTTTCAACAATTTCATCCATCTCTCAAGGGGGCATATCATTCATGTCTTGGAGCAACTTTGTATTAGTTTATCTTATCTTCTTTGAGCCAACATGACAAGCTGCATTGTCTCAAAGAGGGGCAAAATGTAGACACCTAAAATTTTCCTATCTAATTAAATAAATATTTTATTTATTTAATTTATTTTCTATTAATTAAATAAATCTTTATTTATTTAATTAATTCATTTATCCACTTCTAAGCCTTTCCTCATTTAAATAAACACTTTTATTTATTTAAATTGTTATTTTCCTAAATTAAATAAATATTTAATTTTTTTAATTGGTCCCACTTCCTCTATTAATTAAATTAAATTTTATTTATTTAATTAATTCATTATCTTTTTCCTTCAATGACAAATGTCATTTATCTTTTAATTTTCCTCTACCTATGCTCTTACCAGTTTATTATTTCTTCTACCTAACCTTTAATCCTAGCCAACCATTTATCTTTATACTTCTTAATCTTATCCCTCCATTTTCTAAAGTGTCTTCTATATAAGAGGATACTTTCCTTCATTATCCACCCTAATCAATCCAAATAAGCTAACTACTACGTCAATCAAGCCTTCAAGCAATCAAACATCACAACCACAATTCATTCTTTGTTGAGCTCTTGTAAACATACATAATCTGAGTGCAAATATACCAAGCAAGGTCAGTGGAGATAGGAAATGATGGGGATTGAAATCCTACTTGACATGTGAATGGTATTATTGTTTATTTTATCAATTTGTATGATCTTAGATATCTCTATTGGTATTGGTGAATGTTTCATTGTAGGATTTAGATTGTTTGTGGTTGCATCTTTGAGGTCTTACAATAGATTTGTCGTCATCATTTTTCACCATATACATAACTTAATTAAACCCTAACCTACACAAAACAAATTTAACCCTAACCTTAAACCAAATTTTACCATAACCTTGAAACAAAATTAAACCATACCCTAAAACAAATTGAATATTATACCTTACAATATACCAAACTCAACCCCAAGCATAAACCTAACTGAACACTAAACCAAATGAAATCCAAACACTAACAATAACACTAAACTAGTTTGATCGCTAACCCTATGTCTAATTAAATACTAAAATAAATTGAACACTAACCCTTATTAAACAAGGCTTATTCTTTTAGTCCCAACACTAATTGTAATTTTATATCTATCGTATTAAACCCCACTAAACTAAATTGTACCATAAAAAAAAGAAACCAAATTGAATCATAACCTTAGACACTTAATTGAACATTAAACCAAATTAAACTGTCACCCTAGGACTGAAGTAAAATTATTCCCTTACCATGAACCTAATTAAATAGTAAGCCAAATTTAAAACTACAAAAAGCAAACCCTAACCCTCACATTAAACGAAAATCTTAATTTCAAACTATAACCTTTATAAAATACTAACATAAATTGAATCCCAACTCTTATTAAGCCCTAACCCTTGAATTAAATCATAAACCTAAATGTAATGAAATACTAAACTAGATTGAAATCTAACGTATGCATCAACACACTACCTACTCTCTCCTTCACTAGGACTCAAGTGAAACTTTAGTTCTGATACTAAACCAAATAATACCCTAACCTTAACTTTAAACCAAATGTAACACTAACCTTAACACTAAACCAAATTGAATCCTAACCCAAAACCTAATTAACATTAAACTAAATTAAACTTTAAACCTTATTAAAGTTTAATCATAGCCATATCCATAGTTCTATATCTAATCATTATCCTAAAACTAAACATAATTGAACCATAACCCTAAACCTCATTGAACACTATACCAAATTGAACTTTTAACTCTTAATAAATTAGGGCTACCTTTAATCCCAACTCTAATTATATGTCTTATCCGAACCCTAAAACTAAACAAAATTTAATCATAATCATAACCTTAAATTAAACCCTAACCTTAAGAATAAAGAAAAACCCATATTGAACCCTAATCTTTATAAAACAACAGTACAAATTAAATATTGGCCCTTATTCAACCTATAACCAAATTGAACCTAAACCTTAAAACTAATTAAACACAAATAAATTAAGGCCTAAACTCAATCCTCAACCAAATTGAACCCTACCCATAAATGTCATTAAGCATTAAACCAACTTAAACCCTCGTCAGCCAAATTTGTTTCTAACCTTAAACCAAATTGAAGCTTAACCTTAAACCTAATTAAACACTAAACTAAATTATACCCTAACTAAATCAAGTCAAATCCTAACCTTAAAGAAAATCATACACTAACTCTTTCACTAAACCTAATCAAGCCCTAACTCTAGATGAAATTAAACCCTAACCATAATAGTAAACTAAAATGAACCATAATCCTTATTAAATTAGTGCTACCATTTTAATCCCAACCTTAACTACAATTCTTTATCTAATCTTGACCCTAATAGTAAACCAAATCGAACCCTAATTATACCACTAAAACAAGTTCAATCCTCATCCTAACCCTAAACCAAAAAAGAATCCTAAGATTAAAAGTATACCAAATTCAACCTTAATTGTTAAACAACCCTTAGTCTAATTGAATATTAACTAACTTTTAATTTCAATCCTAAATATCATTGTATACATACCCTAACACTAAACTAAATTTAACCTTAGCCCTAAATTTAATTGAACCCTAGTCCTAACCCTAAAGATAAAAAAATATTATTGTTACACCCCATTGTGATGCTACTATTTTACTTTTACTTTTTTAGTTAAAATTATTTGTCGCATAAACATGTTTTGAATATGTATATATATTTTGGTTGTGAAATAATTAAATGTATATGCAATGAATATAATATTTTGATATGGTGTAGATATATGTTTTAATAATAGCTAACTACTTTTTACGATGTGCCAAGTTAGATGTAGGAAATGAACAATCATCTAGGAGGAGGAAGACTATCACTCAAGAGAGGAATTTAGTTCGGTAATCTTAATATTTGTAGCTTATTGAGGTATCACACACTCACAACCTAGTTGGTCAAGTTGAGTTAGATTTCTTGGGTGGCAATTAGATGCTTTTTGTTGTTTCAGTTGTTTATCCTTGTTTGAAATGTTGGATTGAATCTCTTCATAAGATTAAACATTGTGCTTTCATCTCGATGAATGTATATATGTATCGATTGAATAATATTGATATTTCCAGATTATGGTTTTTATGTTTCTGTTATATATTATATAGTATATTTAATTATTTTAGTGATCAATATCTTATAATAATATGTATAAATTAATAAACATAATCTTTTAATTGAAATCCATCTGCATGTCATTCACCTCAACCTCTACATGGAGGGAGGAGTATTTTAAGGAAGGGGCACCCACCATGGAGGGCGGTGCACCTTAAACCTTAGGAGGGTGGTGTGGTAGTAACACCGCCACCTCTTCCTTTTTCATATGCTAAGGAAGTGCTAGGAATTAAAGCACTCGATACACATCATCCTTCTTTGCTAATGGGATATATATTGACTATGTATTTTTCAACAAAATCAACCCACTTTGCAAGGTTAGCAAGTGGAATTTGTATAAAGAAAATAGGCAGAATAAGACTTGGTCGATAAGAGTATAGTAATTAGGTAGAAGTCGATTTTGATTAGGATTATGTGAGATAAATAACTAGGTAACAACCTAGATATTATTACTTGTATTTTTATAAGAATGAAGAGATAGAGTTATTTTTATTTAGGTAACTAATCAATGATAATTAATCATTGTGACTTAGTAAGAGGGTGATTCATAGTTTTTGGTGGACTATTATGTGTCAATCATAGGATATTAAATAGTTGCTAAGTCATAGTGGTGTTAATAAGCATCTAATTTATGGCAACTTAGAGAGCTTAATTGCAGCCTTAGGTTTCTCGTATTTTTAGTATATATAGATGAGAAATATTAGAGGATGGTATTCATTCACTCTCATCCATTCATTCACTCATTCTCTTTCCATTCCATTTTGTTAGTCTCATTTCTTAGTGCTCATATTTTCATTGTTGAAGAGTAGTGTTAGTGTAAGAAAGAATTGTGTTATGCTTAGTGCTAGCATATTTGGAGAGAAGATTAAATTTGAGTTATAAGCTTGATTACAGGCATGAGAAACTATTCTTGCTATTTATATGTTATTTATATGTTATTGCATAGACTTGATTGAACAAGAAATATCTTTTTATTGAATGTACTTGTTTTCTTGTGTGATTGAATTAGAAGTCTTTTAATTAGAATCAAGTATGGGAATACAAAATAGATTTATGCTATAATATTAAGATTAATATAGGAAATAATGAGCTGGTAATATAGGGTTAGATTAATCATGGTCGGGATTATTTTTATATATGTTTCTTAATATTAACTCATTGGATAGATATGAGATAGTTATGGATAGTCATCCAAATAGAGAAAAGAAGTGGGTGAACATATGACTCTTAGTTGAAGTACAGAGTGTTGAAATCTTTGGCCAAAGTAATGTAGGTTGTCTTTGTCTACATTGTCAATCCAGTGTGATTCGGGTTTACGTACTAGGAAAGGAACATCATACTAATAAGATGAAAGTTAAGTATGATAGCACTAGTTATGTAGGACACAAAACTATGCTCATAAGGATTTAATATTTTGAGGTTAGCAAACCAAACTCTTTATCGAAGGGTCGGGTCGCTTCTAATAGAAGAGGCATGGGGGACTATTAAGTCTTGGATGGGTTGAAAAACACTTGAGTGGTTCTCTTCCTCATGTAGATGGTGGCCAATATTTGAGGATGTATGCCATGAAGGACATCTTGACCACTATGTTTTACTTATGTACTCTTTAAGCTCAGTTGAAGCTTTATTTGTATTCAAATATTCCTAAAGCATATGGAAGTTTTAAAAGGACAATGTAAATGAATCTATATTCTTATGAATATAATATTGTATATGTTTCATGATAAATGAAAATGAAAAAAGAACTTTTATTAATTGTATTTTTGTAGGGTATTTATTTTTCACTCATGGGTTAAAACCTGGTAAAAATGAAAGGGTAGAAAAAATGGTTTGTTACAAGTACACCAACTTAAATAAATTACTCCAGCCCAAAACAAAAATTAAACCTTAACCATACAAAGTTAGAAAAAATTAAACTCTAATCATGAGCATAATTAAAGTCTAACTATATGTAATGCCCAAAAATTTACTTGCTTAACGGACATTACACAACCTATTTAATCCACTCCAAACATATGTATTTTGCAATAATTATTCTCTAAAAAAGGATAACCAAATGCACTTGTAAACCTAAATATATCATAGTATCAATCATCGTGTAACCTGTCCAACCAAGAATATATGTTAATTCAATAACATAATGTTTCTTTTTCTTTATATCACAACATAATACATTCCAAACTCTAAGCAATGGTAGCAATTAACAAGTTACAATTTTAATCAAGATTAATTGATAAACATCAACTTAATTCTCTCTTTTGTTTCCAACACATCATGACTTCTTACTCAATTTTCTCTTGTATTTCTTTTTCATGTGATTTCCTTTCATCCTATACCCACACCTGCAAGATGTCTACATGTCTAGATGTTCAACACTAGGTTTGAGGATAGTTAGATACATGATCATCATGATAAATTGTATTATTACTTTAACTGGATCCATAACACAATAATCACCTATTAATTTGTATAAATGAATAGGGAATGCATAAAATTGGAAAGGTGTGGCAATATTAATTAAAAACTAAAAAGGAAAAGACCTAAGGGCCAACCCTAGTGTCTCGAGGGCTCATTACAGATGGCCTCACCTACATGAAATCTCAGAGATTTTGTAGTTCATATAATAATTTGAAACCCATCTATTATGAAAGTATAAGAGTGGGTATGCAACCCTTTCTAACCCTAGATAGTTTCCTCATCGGCTGCCACCAATTTAGGTGAAACAGGGATGATGCCAAATAAAAATAAAATCTACTCTTCAAACACACACTCAAGAGAGATTTCAAATACCTGAACTGAATATATAAACTTTTCATGTTTACCTTCAACCTAATTTTAGCTCCCCTTTCACATTTGATAATTTTCCTTACACACTGGCATTAAATTCCATACCATACTAAGTATAGAGTATATTGGAGGTTAGAGATTAACATATGACACATTTAAGATTATTGAGGGTGAATTTTCCATGACTAGTACTCCATATTGATATTGTCCTTACAAACTCTTTTATTCTATCCTCATACTTAAGGAATGTCAAATGATTCTTGTAATTGAAGTTTCATGAATATCCACTTGATTGGCAAATCAAATAATAAATGTCCCAACTATAGGTTGCGTAAATATACTTCATTCTATACTTTCAACATTAATAGCTTTCAATATCTAGAGACCACATAATCATAGTTATACCCTTCTCACATATTGCTACAACATAGCTTAATCCAATCCATGAATTATCCAGCAAATAGCTACCATTAGGATTCTGAAATCTAAGAGTTTATAAAATTTTCATTGAAGGCTAACATGAACACTCAACAAAGAACCTGCCTCAAGACCATTGAAGGCTAACAAGAACCCTTTTGGAGACCATTCCTTCCCTCATTAATAAAGAACTAAACAATTTCCTTGTTGTCATTCTTTCTAAAGGGGAAGTTAAGAAAGCGGTGTTCTCCTTTGAAGGCAATAACACCCCAGGACCTAATGGGTTCCTGATGTTCTTCTTTCAAACCTTTTGGAGTATTATCAAAAACGATCTGGTTAAGAGAGTGCACGAATTTTTTGGAGCTAGACTTATCTTAAAGGAACTCAGTGCCACTTTTCTAGTTTTGATCCCCAAATGTCTAGGGGCTGACTTGATGGATCAAATCAGACCATTCAGTTTGTGTAATTCCTTCTATAAGATTATTTCGAAGGTGGTTACTAGGAAATTTCTCACAGTTCTTCCTTCCATTATCTCACCCCAATAGAGTGGCTTTATGTCTGGAAGACAAATCCTAAAATCTATCATCGCTATTCATGAGAATATTCACTCGCTGGTAGACTCATAGAAATAGTGCTTCCTGATGAAACTAGATTTGTGTAAGGCCTATGATCGAGTGGACTGGGGGTTTTTGGATAAGGTGCTTAGATATTTTGGTTTTTGTGAAAAGTGTATTCAGCTGGTTGGCCAACTCATTTCTACCCCTTCATTCTCTTCCATCATGAATGGAGCACTCGCCCCTTTCTTTAAATATTCTAGGGGCATCATGCAAGGGGATCCCATTTCCCCTATTCTCTTTATTATCATGGTTGAATGTCTGGACAGAAATATAAGCAAACTTGTTTCTCAAGGTCTTTTTTTGGGAGTTTCTCCCTCTTCTAGATATAAGGCATTTTCTCTCCAACAATTTATTGATGATACCATTTTAATGAGTACTTCATCGATTAGAGGAGCAACTAACATGAAGAACCTTCTCAATACTTATAATGCTACTATGGTTCAATTGATTAACTGGGAGAAAATCTCTTTATTCTTCTTCAACACTCTAGAGGACGGACGGATTAGGATGGCCCATATCCTAGGTTGCCAAATTTGCCAACCTCCTATTTACTTAGGTCTATGGATCTTTTCTGGAATAGTCTTGTTGATAGATTCAGCAGGAAGTTGGCTGGGTGGAAAGGGACCCTTCCTAGCCAAGCAGGTAAATACCAACTCTGGAAGTCTTCTCTCCAACTTCTTTTAGTTTATGCCTTAAGTCTCTTCAAAATTCCAAGAAAATTTGTAGATGCAATTGATAAAATTCAGAAAACGTTTTTGTGGTCCAGTGTTGAGGATAAAATTTGCAAACTGAAGAAGTTGGGGGGCTTGGCCTAAGAAACATTAAAAGTCTGAATAAAGCCCTCATGGACAAACAAATATGGAGAATCTATCAGGAAATAGGTGAGTGGAATGAAATTTTGAAGGCAAAATATTTATGTCTAAATCCTATCATGGAATATTTCCTTTCCTCGGATCAGATCTCAATTGGCTCTACCATAAGGAACAATGTTACTCATGCAAAAGGAATTGTGAATCTGGGAAAATTGTGGGCCATTGGTAATGGTAGAAGGGTCGATTTCTAGGATGATGCCAGGGTTGGAGGTGCTCCTGTCAATGATCATTGTGTTCTTCAGATGATCATCAAAGCCTGTAAGAACAATTTTGGTGTCAAAGTTGCTGACTACCAGAGAGATCAGAAGTGGGTGGACCTGAGCACTACTTATCCTAGCCTAAAGAATGTTAATTTGAATCTCAACTAGGTTGTCATTAACCTAAGAAGGGAGGACCACCTTGTGTGGGGAGGAATCTCTTCAAGGAATTATTCGGTGCGCTCTGTTGTCATTATGTTGGCTCAGTCTCAATACACTATCGTCTGTTGGGCCAAAGCTTGGATTACAGGTTTGACTCTTAAAATAAATATTTTTTTATGGATTCTTCTGCAAAATAAAATCCTAACCATAGATAAACTGAGAAAGAGGGGATTTTGTATCCCCAACAGATGCTTCTTATGCCTTAATGATGAAGAATCTGTGAACCATATTTTTATTCATTGTCCTTTAGTCCAACCTATCTAGTTGATTCTTTTTCAGTCATGGGGTTTAAATTCGGTGTTTCCTAAGTCGATTCAAGACTGTATCACAAGCTGGTCTTGTAGATCAAAAAATACAACTATAAGGAAACTGTGGGATTTTTTTTTCCATATATCCTATGGGATATCTAGAAAGAAAGGAATAACAGAATCTTCACGAACTCCATTAACTCTGCTGAAGTGGTGTGGGCTAAGATAAAACACAATCTTGTTGAGAGTGTGGTGGCTATTTGATCTCATTCTTACAATAGTAATGAAAAGTATGCAGTTTTAAGGAGTTGAAATATCCAAGACTCTATGGATAACAACACTAACCAACTCAACAAAAGGATGTGTTGTTGGTCTTCTCCCCCTAATGACTAGAGTAAGGCTAACTTCGATGGGGTTGCTAAAGGGAACCCAGGGCCAGCTTGTTATGGTGGAGTTATCCGGAATAGCATTGGCTTTTGCGTGGGGGCGGTTGCCCTCACCTTGGGGAATCAAACCAATCGCTTGGTTGAAGCCATGGGTACCCTCCAAGCCATAAAATTAGCACATCAACTACGAGCCAAAAAAGTTTGGTTGGAGGGAGACTCTAATAATATAATCAATTGCTTCCTTGGCAATCAACATCCGTCGTGGATGATTAAAATATATTATCTATATGGTCAATGAGTTACTTGAGGGACTCGACCAATATTACATCTCTCATGTTTATAGAGAGTCCAACAAGAGTGTTGATTGGGTTGCCAATGAGGCAGTGCAGAGTGGGTAGATAATGATCTGGTATAGAGAGGGGGAGCTCCCTCAAGTAGCACGTGACATTTTAAATTATGAGAGATATCATGGAAAACAAGGTAGGATTTGATATCATTTCTCGATATAGTAGAGGTGGTTGTGGCATCATGAAACGGTTTCATAATCAAGTGAGAAGGAAGTACACCATTATTTTCCATAACTTCTCGCATGCTTTGTGGGTTTTTTTTTCCATTTGGAGCAGAAGCTTGAGGAATCTCTATTTGCTTCTAGAGGCTTCTTCATTGTTTTTTTAAAAAAGAAAGTTTGCTGAGAAGAGTGATATTTGCTAGAATTTACATTTTGTAAAAACTGATAAGAAGATGAGGGGGAATCATAAGCACACAGAGTCTACAAAAATAGAGAAATGGTGAGACTGTCCCCAGGTTTGGGTTGTGCTGCAAGCAGAAAAAATATTGGATTACATGGAAAGAATGCAAGAAAGAAGACTTGAATTCCTAGGATATTCAAAAAGGGGTCGAAAGAGGGTACCCTTACCATTGGCAGCAGGAAGGTTAAGGTTAGTGAGACCTTGATTGCAGAGGTGAGTGGTCTGCCAATTAATGGAATCAAATTCTACGGGGATGAGAAGCTATCGGAAGCAGCTGTGAAGAAATTCCCCAAGGACGAGGTGGAGAAAGTGAAACTGGTCACGGGAAGCCACACCTACTACTCCCCTAAGGTAATCAAGAAACTCTACCAATGGATTTTTTTTGCTGTCATGGAATTCATAACTTTAGATGGTAGATATACCAAAGTTTATAGTTACCATTTTGTTCTTCTTAATCATTTTTGGCACAAGGATAAAATTTCCCTCCCCTACCATTTGTTTTGTTCCCTTAATGTTAGGATTAAGGATGCTATCTCTAATCCCAAATCTAGCCCCACATTACACGAGGGTCTTATGGTGGTCCTATACAACCATATCAAGAACACCACTAATCAACAGGCTATATTTGAGGTGTCTGAGTTAGATGATGATTTGGGTGAATTGGTTGATGAAGATTATGAAGGGTATGATATAGGGGTAGATGTCGAGGAGGACCCCCATTCCCCTAGGTTGAGAAAGCGTAAAAGGAAAACCAGCCAAGAGAAATAGGGTAAAGGGTCAATCAACTGGAAAAAGAAGGGGGAGGATGATGATAGTTGGTATGAGGAAGAAGAGGAGAGTGAAGAAGACATGGAGACAGATAGTGAGGAGGTTCAAATTATCTCAAGCTAGAAGAAAAAGGGGAAGATGCTGAGAAGTGAGGAGTTGGAGGCCAAGAGCCACTCACTCCTTCCTACTGTCTCCAAGGAACAGAGTAAGGGCTTGGTTGGGGAGAATACCCCCAACAAGGAAATTAACATAGCTAAGTGCAAGGAGGTGGTTTTGGAGGTGAACTTGGACCCTATGGGAGATGTGGGTCAGGATGGCTCCCCTCTAGACTTTGACCTCTGTATAAAAAATAGAATGGATTGCTTCAATAAGGTCTTCTTTTGGGTACAGAAGGAAATTAAAAACATAAAAGCTAAACAGATCTAGGAAGCTAGCAAACTTGAAGCTATGGAAGCCATTAGCACTGACAAATTCAACTCTCTACTTGACTACTTAAGTGAGTTGACTAAAGCTATCAGCAATGCAGAGGGAATTATCAATGCCTAATGCAATAGCTATAAAATCCTGGAAGATAGGGTAGGGGCAACTTAAAAGAAGATGGAACGGATTGAGAAGACCCTCAAAAAGATAGGGGAGAAAAGTTGCAAGATTTTAAAGGCCGCTTCTGATAGTATCAAGCTCCTAATTAGCAAACTTGAATAGGTCCAGGGGGATAAGGTCCCCGGGGACACTACTGAGGGGAAGGACACAACCCCTGAAGAAAATGATGGTCCCGAAAAAAGAACAAGAGCAAGTACTAGGAAGAAGCAAAACCAAAGCAGGGACATTGAAGATCTTATGGGGACTGATGTGACAATGGAGCAATTGGAGTGGGAAGTGGCCAAATTGCTAAAGAACGTCAGCTAGGCCTAGTTGTTTTTCTCTGCTTTCTCTGTTGTTTGGTGTTTTGTTTCTTTGTGTTGTGTCTTTTCTACTATTGGCTTTTTGTCTTCGATCGGATGTCCTTTTGGTGGTTGTTGTCTCTTGTTTTTCTGGTGGACTCTGATGACTATCTTTTGATTCTCTAATGTAAAGGGTTTCAGGGGGTCTTCAAAACCTGTTTTCCCTTAATAAAAAACAAGAACACTCAACAATAAATAATTACTTCTACTAATCATGTGGCTATTTGACATTGAGTTATATATATAATATGTAGCACATTAAAATTAATTTGACTTCGTAGTCAACTTCCATTGACTAGTTTTGATAAGATTTCAAAAGAAAATTTTAACTCTATCCACCTTCTAGCCTTTAAGAAAGCTTGATTGAATGAGATGCAATATATGATTAAGTCATACTTAATTTAAATAGTTGTCACAATAAATAAACTCAAGAACATAGATTTATGAACAAGCCAAAAAACTTCTAAATTTCTTCAATTAGTCTTAGGCTATATATACAATAAGAATCTAATTTTCTATTCTTGAGTTCTTTTCGACTAATTTATCACTAACAAAATAGAATAAATTATAGTACTTAAGAGGAGCAAAAGAAAGATAGAAGTTCAATCAACTCTAAACTAATCCATTAATCTTTTCTACTAGCATGAATTCACACAAAGGAAGACTGACTATACAAGAAGGAAATATGTATTTGCCTCTTATATAGTCTACCCTGAATAATAATTTTTGAGCATATATTGACTTGATCTATATTTGGTAGCACAATGAGCCAATTCTATACTAGCAACTAAATGTCAATAGTTGACACAAATAATCATTTTATTTGTTATCATAGATCTAATACCTATATGGATGTAGGTTGACATGGGTGGCTTGACATATAAAATTTCCTTTCATCGGATTTAAAAACTTCCATTTATTACATTGGTGGTTTATTCTCCTAGATGGTTTGCTATTTGCTAAGCCCACCTTAAGACAATCTCTAAATCACCATAGTATTGATATGTATGCAACGACATAATGGCTTGACCATATGATCCCGATAATGTTTACATGGAGAAGGCTCCTAGACCAATAAAATGGCTATTTAGCATCCGCAATGCCTATTACCTTTTTTTTTTTCCAATTGACTTCTGTTATTTCTAAGAGACCATGCCTGCAACGAAAACTTCGGTTTTTGAAGTCAAACAGCTTATTTTACATTACACGAGAAACAACAAAATACAACTATTGTAAGTACGGTGGATTTTGGTACATGTTTGGTGACAGCCCAGGGGCAGTTTTAATTTCCCAGCATTCTTTTGATTTGCACCAAAATGGGAGCTCTGGCATCAAGGAACGACGATTGCGGTGAGCTGTCACAGTTGGAAATGTTCTGGCCAACGTATGCAAAATGTGGAAGCATAGACAACGCACCTGAACTGTTTAATTATATATTTCCATTTTCATTTTTAATAATACATTTATTATTATTGATGATTTTTTTAAATCTATTATCTAAACAATATTATTTTTAAAATAAACAAATAGATATAATGTTCTAGAGAAGAGAATATATCTCGAGAATAAAAGCATAAAATGAATTAAAAATTAATGCCACTTTCATATGCTTCAAGTTTAAAAACTAGACCAAAGGCTGCTGCTATTCATTTCATTTATCATGGTGTACCATGGTACTCAAATTTCACCTAATTAGGGGAAGAACACCAGTAGTTGATCATGTACCAATTGTTGTGAGGGTTGTTAATACCTTTTGTTCCAAAAATTGAACAAATAAAACCTATTGTTTAAAACATTAAATATCATTTTTTGTTAGGAAATGTACCAATATTTGCTAGGAAATGTACTAGTATTGTAAAAAGTAACCAATTAGGTGATGCCATATCAACTGCACAACTACTGGGGCCTCTTTTGCACGCCTATTGGTCTCACTTTTTTTTGGGGCTGTTTTGGACACCTTGGTAAAAAGCATGCTGATGTGTCATCATACTTGATGATGTGGTGCTGAAAGCTTAGTTATAAGCAAGGGACTTGCCTAGTAAGCTCCTCTTCCCCTATATGTCCTTAATTTTAAATCAGGTTTTAGTTAATTGAGGTATTATACATTTTTAACATACTAATTCATAAAAATAACAAATTCCCTTACTCATATATAAAGGGCTTGTTGCAATTGAACACTTGGTTAAACAAATAATTTTATTGGCCATGTCACATGTCAAATTAAAGATAATAAATACCTAATGAATGCTAATTTTATGATTAGGTTTATGGAGTCTAATCATCCTTAATTATGCACTATATTGAACCATTTAATATACTAGTTTAATGAAGCATAAATTTAAGGATGATAAAAACATAATGTGTGCAACCAATTTAATTGGGTTTATGATTGAGGACATATTTATTATGAAAATATTTCTAGTAAGTTCTCTAACAAATTACAGATTGTCTCTAAGTTGATGAAAAATGATTCTAAAATCTTATAAATAATAATAGTGATAAACTATAGTGACTATAACATGTTAATATGTAATGCATTCTTAAGACATTCCATTTAACTATACAAATACTTTAAATATTTCATATGAAATAGTGAGAAACCACATGTGAGTGAATTGGAGCAACAAATTATGAACCAAATTTGAGAGTTTGGTAAATCATCATTAACATAATCAGCATGAATTTGATCATAAATTTAATTAAGAAATAGGCTAGCAATGGTTAGGAAAAATTCCAAGAAAAGGTGCACAAAAAGTCAAGAAGAATCTTTATAATTTGAATGGCTCTAAAGGAAGTACACTTATATAAAAATAATATATGAATATCATGAGTGGCAAATAGGAAAGAAAAGAATGTCTATATTTTTTTTAATAATCAATCATATTATCTCAAGAAAAATATGTTTTTAATAATGTCCATGAAAATAGTTCTTAAAATAGACTAAGGAATATTTCACCTTTCAAGGAAGGAAATCAACGTTAAGAGGAACAAGTGAGGCTAGGGAAAATTAACAATAATTCCATTCCATCAATAAAGATCCTGATCTAATAATTTGTGCCTAGAGAATGAAATTCATCTTTCAAATAAGTTGTTTGAATTATAAATTTTATTGGCTCCTATCCTACAAAAGGAAAATGAAAAATGAAATTGAAAATCAAGGGGATTCTTATACACTAAAACTCTTCTCAAGTGGATTCTTTCTAGTAGAATTCCCTAATAAAATGGAAAGGAATAATGTTCTTAATGGAGGACCAAGGATGTCAAATGGTGTAGGCCTCTTCTTGAAAAATGGTCAATTGTTTTGATTTGTTAGATCTTAAAATCTATTAAATTTTAATATATTTAGAATTTATAATCTTCTTCAAGAATAGTGATAATACACAATCTTGGAGTAGATTGACATTTTACTCTTAGATCAATCAATTGTGAAGAGAGATTGAAGGATTTATGAAGGGTATGTATAAGGAGATATTTGTCCAAATGCTAATCAAATATATAATTTAATATAGGTAGCTATAATTAGTTTATAGGAATTTAGGCAAAACCAATCTTTTGTAGGCATTATAAATTAAAGATTCATTACACAAAAAAAGTATAGACGGAATATCCCACAAATTTTTTTAACGAAATGATATAGAAAAGAATTAGTCAAGCCTAAGGAATAAAAAGTCAACACAACACAAATATTAAAGGAAATGATAAGATTATAAATACCCTATAAAAACTATTTGATCCGTGAAGTAGTGTCATCAAATCATTTAGCATTGGGATTGTTAAAAGTTTCTTTCTTATTCTTCTTTGGATAATAAAGATGAAAATTTCCCTTTTTTCAAATATATGGAAGAATCAAATGATCTTTCTCTTTCTTTATTGGTGGAGAACACGAGTTATCATAAGAGACAAGAACTAAAGGGCATCCATTCTACCAAATTCACCCAAAACATGATCTCGATCTCATCCCTTTTCAAGATGTTGGAGCCATGCACTTAGCAAGACTTGATCCTGGGTGAGTTTGTTAAGAACCTTCAATCCTTATTTTCATAAGAAACGTCTATTTAATGTAATCAAGTCAAAGTTGCAGGGATAGCATCCACTTTCTTCTTAAGCTGATCAAATTGTTTCACTAGTATATTGAAGATTAAGAAGTACAAATAGTAGTGGTATGAGAAGTATGGGTGGAATATTTATGTTTAATTAATGCATTTAAATTGTTACTTTTGGAAGCCCTGCAATTTCATTAATTTGTGTTTTTGCTACCATCTCATTCTCCAAGGTTTTTTATCGAGGATTTGTAAGAATTGAAGTTGTGGAAACCCCATTTAGCTTCTCAGCAAAATTTGAACTATAATATTACTTGATTGTTGCAAAAACGTACTTTAGGTTACATATGATTGGATTGACTGGTAAGAAATAGTCCTTATGATAAGAAAGATAACTTGCATTGTTATTTACAAATGAGCAACATTGTCCTTTACAACTATTGGGTAGGTCATGGTTGAAGCACATGAGAAAGTGTTTGTTTTGCACAAGAAGAAATGGGGCAAGTGGTTATTCAGATTTTTAAGAATCTCCCCATGGTCTTATTTAGAAATGTGGATAATACACTATTGTTTCTAGGGTATGTTTTGTTAATATCCCATTCAGAGCATTCCATGAGAAGATATTTCTCTGCTGCATTTTGTCAACTAGCTTAGGTGTCTTTCATATGCTTTTAGATTTTGCATATCCTGGCAATCATGGCCTTCTGTCAAACAGTTCATGTGCCTTGTTTATGCTTAGACATTTTTCCCGGATGTGTAAAAGGGTAGTCAAGGCAATTGCTGCTACAAGGTCTCAAAAAATTACTATGATGGATGTCCATCCCCTGTTCCAAAGCTCCTATTTTCGTAGAGGCTGAGAGGGTGCTGACAAAGGTTGCGGTGTCTGGCTTTACACCTGCCCATCGCATTTGGTTTAAATCGTCCAAATCTTTTTCAAGGAACGGATCTTCTCGATACCCTGCAATCATAGCATTCCATGAGACCATATTATTTCGAGAAATTCAGTAAAACCGTTCACGCACCTTGTCTGTGCTTCCACATTTTGATTGAATCTCTACCACAGCGTTTCCAACTATGATATCTGACAATTACTGGGGTTATGCTGTGCAGCACTGTAAAAATCCTCGAGCAGTATAAAACCATTCCATGACAACAGCGACATAAATGGGAATCGTTAGGCGGGATTATGTTTGAATTCAAACATTAACAGTGTTGAACGGGAATAGATGGAACAGATTTGGGAGAAGGTATGGGCCCACACCAGCTACCTAAGCAATCAAAGCTTAGTGTGTGCTAGTTAAGCTAGTCTTTCATAATCAGGCTTCCAAAAAACTTCCAATCAAATGATATGAGTAGATGTAAGAATGGCTTAAATCACATACACTAAGCTTATATTTCTAGATTTAAAAGTGTTATATACTAAGAATTGACTGACACTTTTTAGACTTAATATGTTGCTTAATGTATGTTGTCACACTAAGAATACACTTTTAAGCTTAAAAGTGTTAAAACACTCAAAATTGACTAACATCTTCTAGACTTAATATGTTGCTTATTGATTTAAGACCTCATTCCCACGTTCCTCTTCGTAACATCCCACTTACTACCATTTATTACGGTTAGAGGCGCATCATGTAGTGGCAATCTTCTTTTTAATAAATAAGATGACCTTCATACCTGTTCAAGGCATAGCCATTCACTGGAAATAATGGAGCGGGCTATTTGAGTATTGCATGCAAAAGAGATGAAGATCTCCATTAAATGCTTGATTTAATACAACATGGCATGGGAGAGAGAGGTCGTTGACTCTTCTGTAGTTCGATCTCATTTGAAGAAAACCTTTGTCCACTACATTAGACTATCTCATGATCATTATTTACTGATACTACCTAGTACGTTAATTTCTCTTTTAATTGTCTTCTTCAGCATGAGTGTCCTATCCAAATTAGAATCGTACTAGTAAATCCTATCATGTAACGGCATACCAGTTACGATGTCATTCTTGAAAAATTGGATGAAGATATCAAATCTAATATGCACCAATTTCCATCTAAATTCATTGTGCTAGTTATTTGCATTTAATTGTGCGACTTGTGTGCACCTCCAAAGACTTCTATAAGATGAGCATTGATGGCAAAAGTAAGTTGCGTGCATGACAAAGATGTAGGCTTTCATTAAAGATCTGACTCCAACAGTAGCGTGTGAGAGAGACGTCGCTATCTTGTCTATTGTACATTCACTACTGGATATGTGGATTGGTGTCCCATTAACACAGGTTACTTCATTCTTCGACTCGACTATCAACTTGGAGAAGTCACTCAATTAATTATGCTGATGAAGTTAAATATGTTATGACCAAATAATTAAAATATCACATATAAACCCATAAATTTATTAAGTATAAACATTAGGTAGTTATTATCCTCTCGATTTTAATCTTTATTTTAATCTATAGCATAATCTATAGAGTTATGCTAATTGATTGGTAATTGAAAAAAAAAATTATTTGACCTAGTCCTTTCACCAAGGCAAATAGAATTGTGTCATTCATTGTACCACTAGGTTTGTATTCTCATATAACTTTAAATATCTAACTGCATTGCTCACCTTAACAGTTTCGCTTAACCCAAGTGTGAAGTTCAAAGTTCCCTACCAGTTACTTACTTCAGTCTGAGAATAGAGGTAACAGCATGTATAATTCTCCCAACCAAACCTTCAACAAATTCGGCTATCTCTTCTTGGTCCAAATTGATCACCAAATGGAGTCTTAGATCAACAACCTAAGTGATAGTATACTTTTGATTATTGAATCTCTTACATAAGTATACTTTTGATTAACATTCTAATGGGATGAGCATTTCTTAGGCCACACCTAAATATTATTATTAAATATAAATATAATACCTAAATATATTGACTTGGTACTTTTTTGTCAAATTCATTATTAGTGAGATGGTTATTACATTATTAGTTTTTGAAATTATATATTTTATGGTGACTCATAGTAAACAGTTAACCTTTATGTGGAAAAGTGATACAGTTATTTAAATAATAAGCATAGTTAAAATAAATGGCAATATCATATAACACCTTTCATATTCATAAATAATTACTACTCAGATAAGGTAACTAAGCTTTTAGACTATAATCATTAGTTTGTTTTCCTACACTTGGTTAGTCGTAACTTTGTAATCTGCATCAATGGGTGGGCATCACGCATTCTATATTTTCATTATTATTATTATCCTTCATATTTATGATATTAACATGGATAACAAGTTCAATTCTTTTAATAGTAATCATCGTAAAGGCATTAGAATTCCCAACACTAGGAAATTTAGTACTTAGATACTTATTTGCATTAACATCTATAATGTGGATCAAGAAAAAGGTATTATTTGACCAGTATAAAATATAGAAGTCTCTTCATTATAATTACTCATAACCATTTTAATAAGAAGTTTAAAGGAATATAAAAGGTCAATTCCAACTCATATTTTGATAAATTAACAATAATAGTTGATTTCTACTCTTAGTCTTATTTCAAACTAATAGTGGAAAGTAAATAAGAAAAGTACTCACCTTCTCTCCATGTGGTTTGTTTTCAACCACTGGGTACATGCACAAAATTGTGTCCACTTAGTGTGGAAGTTTTACACTTGGAAAAAAATGGCAAATCTCACGGAGCGCATGAGAAACGAAATAGGATCCCGTTTCACGTCGGGATCCCGAGCCAAAATTTGAAATGGGATCTCGTTTAGCTTCAGGATCCTGAGACTAGATCTAAGAAATGGGATCTCGTTTCAAAAACAAATATGTCTCTACCTCTCTCTCACGTCCTTAACTCTTTACTCTTTATCTCCGCTCTCTCTATACACCTCCCCTTACCCCCTACCTACCTATATTTCTCTATATATACATCTCTACCTCTCTCTTAATGTACCATCTCTCTCTCCCAACCAACTTATCTTTCTCTAAATATGTCATAATAGGTCCTACTAAGGGGTCTTATGTCATAATAGGTCCTAGTAAGAGGTATAATGTCTTAATAGGTCCTCTTAAGGGGTCTTATAACATGATAGGACCTATTATGTCATAATGGGACCTATTATGTCACAATGTGACCTATTATGACATAATAGGTCGCATTATGAACTTAAAGGTCGCATTATGACATTATAGGTCCTATTATGACATAATAACCCCTTAAAAAGTCCTAGTAAGGGGTATAAAGTCATAATAGGTCCCCTTAAGGGGCTTTATGACAAAATATGACCTATGATGTCATAATAGGACCTATGATGATATAATAGGACCTATTAAATCATCATAGATCTTATTATGTCATTATTAGTCCTATTATGACATAATACCCTTTAACAGGTCCTACTAAGAGCTATAATGTCATAATAGGTCCTTTTAAGGGCTCTTATGACATTATAGGACCTATTATGTCATAATAGGTCCTATAATAGGTCCTCTTAAGGGGCCTTATTACATAATAGGACCTATTACGACATAATAGGTCGTATTATGTCACAATAGGACCTATTATGACACAATAGGACCTATTATATCACAATAGGACCTATTATGTCACAATATGTCCTATTATGTCACAATGTGACCTATTATGACATAATAGGTCGTATTATGACATAATAGGTCGTATTATGACATTATAGGTCCTATCATGACACAATAGGTCATGTTATGACATAATACCCCTTAACTCTCTCTAAAAGTACCATCTCTCTCTCCCAACCAACTTATCTTTCTCTATATATGTCATAATAGGTCATACTAAGGGGTCTTATGTCATAATAGGTCTTAGTAAGAGGTATAATGTCATAATATGTCCTCTTAAGGGGTCTTATGACATAATAGGTCGTATTATGTCATAATAAGACCTATTATGTCACAAAGGGACCTATTAGGACATAATGTGTCATATTATGACATAATAGGTCCTATTATGTGACAATCAATCTTATTATGTCATAATAGATCCTACTAAGGGGTCTTATGTCATAATAGGTCCTCTTAAGGGGTCTTACGACATAATAGGTAGTATTATGTCACAATAGGACCTATTATGACACAATAGGACCTATTATGTCACAATAGGTCCTATTATATCACAATGTGACCTATTATGACATAATAGATTGTATTATGTCATTATCGGTCCTACTATGTCACAAAAGGTCCTATTATGACATAATACCCATTAAATCTCTCTAAAAGTACCATTTCTCTCTCCCAACCAACTTATCTTTCTCTACATGTGTCATAATAGGTCCTACTAAGGGGTCTTATGTCATAATAGGTCCTAGTAAGAGGTATAATGTCATAGTAGGTCCTCTTAAGGGGTCTTATGACATAATAGGTCATATTATGATATAAAAGGTCGTATTATGTCATCATAGGACCTATTATGTTAGAATGGGACCTATTAAGACATAATAGGTCCTATTATGACATAATAGGTCCTATTATGACATAATAGGTCCTATTATGTGATAACCGATCTTATTATGTCATAATAGATCCTACTAAGGGGTCTTATGTCATAATAGGTCCTCTTAAGGGGTCTTATGACATAATAGGACCTATTATGACATAATAGGTCATATTATGTCACAATAGGACCTATTATATCACAATAGGACCTATTATGTCACAATAGGTCCTATTATGTCACAATGTGACCTATTATAACATAATAGATTGTATTATGTCATTATAGGTCCTACTATGTCACAATAGGTCCTATTATGAGATAATACCCCTTAACTCTCTCTAAAAGTACCATTTCTCTCTCCCAACCAGCTTATCTTTCTCTACATGTGTCATACTAGGTCCTACTAAGGGGTCTTATGTCATAATAGGTCCTAGTAAGAGGTATAATGTCATAATAGGTCCTCTTAAGGGGTCTTATAACATAATAGGTCGTATTATGATATAATAGGTTGTATTATGTCATAATAGGACCTATTATGTCACAATGGGACCTATTAAGACATAATAGGTCTTATTATGACATAATAGATCCTATTATGCGATAAGCGATCTTATTATGTCATAATAGATCCTACTAAGGGGTCCTATGTCATAATAGGTCCTCTTAAGGGGTCTTATGACATAATAGGTCGATTATATCACAATAGGACATAATAGGTCGTATTATGTCACAATAGGACCTATTATGACATAATAGGTCGTATTATGTCACAATAGGACCTATTATATCACAATAGGACCTATTATGACACAATAGGACCTATTACGTCACAATGTGACCTATTATGACATAATAGGTCGTATTATGACATTATAGGTCCTATTATGTCACAATAGATCCTGTTATGACATAATACCCATAAACTCTCTCTAAAAGTACCATATCTCTCTCCCAACCAGCTTATCTTTCTCTACATATGTCATAATAGGTCCTACTAAGGGCTCTTATGTCAGAATAGGTCATAATAAGAGGTATAATGTCATAATAGGTCCTCTTAAGGGGTCTTATGACATAATAGGTCCTATTATGTGATAATCAATCGTATTATGTGATAATCGATCCTATTATGTCATGATAGGTCCAACTAAGGGGTCTTATGTCATAATAGGTCCTAGTAAGAGGTATAATGTCATAATAGGTCCTCTTAAGTGGTCTTATGACATAAAAGAACCTATTATGACATAATAGGTCATATTATGTCACAATATGACCTATTATGACATAACATGACCTATTATCTCACAGTAGGACCTATTATCTCACAATAGGACCTCTTATGATATAGTAGGTCATATTATGACATTATAGGTCATATTATGACATTATAAGTCCTATTATGTCACAATAGGTCATGTTATGACACAATACCCCTCAACTCTCTCTCTAAACGTACCATCTCTCTCTTCCAAACAACTTATCTTTATCTACATATGTCATAATAGGTCCTATTAAGGGGTCTTATGTCATAACAAACCCTCTTAAGGGGTCTTATGACATAATAGGTCGTATGATGACATAATAAGTCGTATTATGTCATAATATGACCTATTATGCCACTGACCTATTATGTCACAATGAGACAGATTATGACATAATAGGTCATATTATGACATTATAGGTCATATTATGATGTTATAGGTCCTATTATGACATAATACCCCTTAACATGTCCTAGTAAGGGGTATAAAGTCATAATAGGTCCTCTTAAGGGGTTTAATGACATAATATGACCTATGATGTCATAATAGGACTTACAATGACATAATAGGACCTATTACATCATCATAGAACCTATTATGTTATAATTGGTCCTTTTATGACATAATACCCTTTAACAAGTGCTACTAAAGGGCTTAATATTATAATAGGTCTTCTTAAGGGGTCTTATGACATAATAGGACCAATTATTACATGACAGGTTCTCTTAAGGAGTCTTATGACATTATAGGACCTATATGACATAATAGGTCCTATTATGTGATAATCGATCTTATTATGTCATAATAGGTCCTACTAAGGGGTCTTATGTCATAGTAAGTCCTAGTAAGAGGTATAATGTCATAATAGGTACTCTTAAGGGGTTTTATGACATAATAGGACCTATTATGACACAAAGGGACCTATTATGATACAAAAGGATCTATTATGTCACAATGAGACCTATTATGACATAATAGATCGTATTATTACATTATAGGTCCTAGTATGTCATAATAGGTCCTTTTATGACATAATATTAAGGGGTTTTATGACATAATAGGACCTATTATGACACAAAAGGACCTATTATGACACAAAAGGACCTATTATGTCACAATGAGACTTATTATGACATAATAGGTCGTATTATGACATTATAGGTCCTATTATGTCACAATAGGTCCTTTTATGACATAATACCCCTTAACAAGTCCTACTGAGGGGTATAAAGTCATAATAGGTCCTCTTAAGGGTTTTTATGACATAATATGACCTATTATGTCATCATAGGTCCTATTATGTCATAATCAGTCCTATTATGACATAATACCTTTCAATAGGTCCTACTAAGGGGTATAATGTCATAATACATCCTCTTAAGGGGTCCTATGACATAATAGGACCTATTATGACATGACATGTCCTCTTAAGGGGACTTGTGACATTCTAGGACCTATTATATTATAATCGATCCTATTATGTCATAATAGGTCCTACTAAGGGGTCTTAAGTCATAGTAGGTCCTAGAGATGTATAATGTCATAATAGGTCCTTTTGAGGGGTCTTATGACATAGTAGGAACTATTATGACTTAATAGGTCGTATTATGTCATAATATTACCTATTATGTCACAATAGGACCTATTATGTCACAATGGGACCTATTATGACATAATAGGTTGTATTATGACATCATAGGTCCTATTACGTCACAATTTATAAGATCTTCTAAAATCTAGAATCTGTATTATAACTCCTAGAGATCTAAAACCACTCTCAAACATCCTACCAATATATAAATGAAATATAACTTAAAGTATAAGATAGGAAAAAGAGAAAGGAAAATGTGACTTAAACTTAAATGTTACATTTCATGTATATATAGTATGTTTTAAAAAAAATAAAAAATGTATATAGTTTATTTTTTTTTAAAATAATTAAAAAAAAGGGAAACGAGATCCCATTTTGAAATGGGATCGCATATTGTTTTTTAAATGGGGTCCCATTTCAAAATGGGATCCCGTTTGCTAAATGTGTTTCTTATTATTTTAAAAACGAAACGGGATCCTGTTTCTAATAAATTCAAACTTTGGTTCGGTTGTAGCTTCGGTTTTGGCTTGGGAAATGGTTTGGAGAGCCAACCCTTTTGCTTGGACCTAGTTTGACTTATAACTTGAAGGCCAAATCAATCTTCATATAAAATAATGACTTCAAAAATATATCTGAACACCAAATTTTCAGAATTTTTTTAAACAATGAAAACCCATTATAGTAGAGACTGTCTAGATTTGAAATATATAATTTTTTTTAAAAATGGATCAATATTCTTATTTTTTAAATAATTACTGATGAAAGAGGTCCATAAACTCGAAATAACACGGTTTTTTAGTTTTTAATAACTTTTTTGTCTCTAAGTTTTTTGAAATTTTTTTTTATATGGCATCAAACTAGAGACAATTATATACATTTTTAAAAATAAAAAATTAAAATAAATGTTAAGTTTAGGTCAAATTATGCTTTCCATACATAAGAATTTTTCAAATAAATGATTATGCCCAATAAAAAATTAACAAAAAAAAATTATGCAAAAAAAATTACAAAAAAATATTCTCATCAAAGGTGAGTGAGTTATAGATCTTTTCCCAAAAGGATTAATAAAAATAATTTCATTTAGGTCAAATTATGCTTGTCGTACACGGGCATGGTATGGTCCTGAAAAGTGACATTTAAACCATAGGTTTTAGTAATCCCTATTCAAACTTCATTTTTAAGATCTGGGTATTAAACTAAATTACATATTTGGAAAGTAGACTTCGAGTACTACATTTTCTATTACTAAAGTTTTTCAAGATTCATTCTTTAAGTGCCTCAAATATTTAGGTCAAACAAGGTGAAATTGAAAAATATGAGGAAAAACTTCCACTTTTTGGCCAAAAAGTGGACATAACTTCTTGTAGGTATGCCACTCACTTCTTTCAAATCTAACATAAGATCGCACTTAGTCAAAAATCATTAGTACAACATAGCATCTTGCCAGAAGAAGCATGAAATTTTAGTTATCATATAAACAAGCATCCCTATCCACTATAGGTGAAATATATCATACTTTATCCTTATAAGCCTTCGTTCATACTAGGTTGATAATGAATATCAACTAAACCACACCGTATTTTCAATTGTACATTAAGAATAGATATTCTCAAGATTCTCAACACAAGACTATTTCATATGAGCAACATGATCATAATTAAGATCTAGCCATAAAACAAATGTTCATTCCATCATACTTGAGAAAAGAACCTCGAATCAAAATTGTGATATAAAACATCCATGTCTAGTTATAGATGGGCATCACATCCTTCCTCCCAAGACTAAACTTCTTCCTAGAAGTTAGGAAGTAAAATCTCTACTACATGTGCAAATCTACAAGTTAATAGAGCCAAATTGTTTCTTCAATAAATAATATATGGAACACAAAATTATCAATTAGAAGAAATTCACTAAATAAGTATTAAGAAGGTATTTCTCACAATTTGGGTTTTCACCAGCCTACTTAGGTACTCATACACACTACATATACAAAGGATCCATCAATGCTCTATCATAACTTGCAATATTTACATCATTGACAAAAGAGACAAATCACACAAGATAGTTTTAATCATACTAATGATGTTATTACTTAAAAATCACTTATTAATCATATTTCATTAATTCTTAAGAATGCCACAATATAAGCTCTATCATTAATAAGAAGACAAATGTTACCCCACTCATCATATCCATCATGGTCTCGTAGGCATTTAGTTCCCTCTGTAATTATTACTCTTTAACACTTGGTTTATCATTTGAATAAGCATATCAACATAGAATACATATACACAACCACAATACATCTCACTTAAATAAAATCATGAGAATCACACAAAGGCATGAGGATGACTAGTTCCCAGTATTCTCCTGTGAGAATCCATATCACATAAATACTCACCATCAAGTCCTCCATGAGGAACCTTTTCATAAGAAACATCAAATAGAATTAGGGGAAATGGATAGCAGCCATCTCATACCGGTCTCATTTACCCCTTCACAATAGTTCCCCAACCCATCTACCCCCCTAATACAATTTGTTAGGGACCCCTCATGATTATGAAAGTTTTAAAATTTAACATTACTATGAACATGCTAGCAACAACAAACATTTGATAAAGCCTCAAAACAATAAATTTTAAACTTGAATATCATCAATTAGTGAAAATGCACAAATAAAAAAAAATTTAATGGTGGCCACCCATCAATAATTCAAAAATGTGAAAAAGGGTCAAAATAAATAATCCTTGAGGCTAAAAGGACAATTTGAGGATGAATTTAGTCAATTACTCAAAGAATCTCAAAATTGTTGTCTTCATTAATTAATAAATGGAATCATCTAAAAAGAAAAAGAAACATTATGTTATTGAATTAACATCTATTCTTGGTTGGAGAGGTTACATGATGATTGATACTATGATATATTTAGTATTACAAATGCATTTGGTTATCCTTTTAAAAACAAATTATTGCAAAATACATATATTTGTAGTGGAATAAATAGGTTGTGTAATGTCCATTAAGAAAGTAAATTTTTGGGTATTATATTAGGTATCAGAGCGTACGTTACAACGTTGGAGCATTATGGGCTTAGTCACTTTTCTTAACATACTAATTTCATGATGAAATTCTATTTGTTTTGATTACCTACATAGAATTAATGTGAATCATCAACAAAGTAACTAGAAAACAAATTGATATGAACATGATTTTACAAAAGCAAATCTTGTTGAGCTATAAAAGTTTGTGTATATATGTTCCTTTCTTTGGTGTAGAATACTTCATCAAGTTATGTGTAGTGATATGTTTAAAGACTAGTAAAGGTGTTGTGACTCAAGTGGGTGATATTGTTCATCCAACTTGGGTAAGGGAGAGGTGGATGCCATGGGTGATCTACCTATATGTTCCCTTCATGAAAATTATGTATATGTAAACAAAATTTATATCTTAATGAATCATGATGAGATGGTGAAGTACTTGTGTTGGAAATATATGTTAATAGCATGTCTTGTATGATGTCATGTTGGTAGAAGCTTCGCAACAAACTTTTTGCTATATGAGATGCACACCATGTAATGAGGGGTCGAGTGATAGAGGACCATCATTGAGGTATTGCAATAAAATGCAATGTTAGTAGTAGCTCCATAGATAGTTTAATTTTTCTATATGAGATGCACACCAAGATGAGAGATAGAGGATCTCCATTGAGTGCAATACTTCAAAGGATATGAGTCCCTATAGACTCCCCCACATGTAGAGCCACACTTTTTGGCTCATAGTGAAAACCTATCGTTTGATGTGTATACCCCATGGATTGAGGATGGAAGTGCACCAACATTTTGATGCAGATATAGTAATGACAATTGATCTATCATGATTGTCCCAGGTTGTGTGGGACATGCTTACCATGGTATTATGATTTATCCATGAGCTCTATGTGGTTTGAAACCATGATTTCTCTCCTCCCCCCTTAGGCGACTTGATTAATTCATAGAGTGATTATGTTGTGAAAAAAAATAAAATGAATCAATTCAATACTTATATTCATATAACATAATCCACCACTTTTCTTATTTTAAATATTTGTTATGATATAGAAAAAAATGCTAATTGAATATTTATACGTATATTACAATAATTTTCTTTGTAGATTAATATTATTCTCTTTCAAGGTATATTTTTGTTGTTTTTATTAAAAAATCCTTGCGATATATGTCTAAATAAATCTTCTCCATTGGCATTTTTAATACTCATAAAAAACCAACATTAATATGCAAATACAAATGGTAGAAAATGTAGCATAGAGCTGAAGTCATTGACAACAGGTATTGCACCGACATTAGTTGTCTTCATGCCAAATTATGGAATTTACTATATTCTTGTCAACACATTTAGCGATAGCAAAGATGATGAAAACATAGTACCTTCTTAGACTTCAAATCAATGTTAAGGTTATATAAGGGGTCAATTAGTTTTACGATTAGGGTTACTATTAGGGTTAGAGTTGATGTTAGCATTAAATTAAGGTTATGATATTATTGAAGTAATGGTTCAATTCAGATTAGTGTTATAGTTCAATAAGAATTAGGATGTAATAAAGGTTCAAATTTGAAGAAAGGTAATGTGCAATTTAGGACATTTTACTTTACTTCAATTCTTTTGCATTGCAAGAGTGCACATATTTATATTTGGTGGGTACTTCTTTTTTAAGCAAACATGATAAAGTAATCAATTTAATTTATTCTTCTTCTTTGATCTTTTCACTTATCAACTTCAATTTAAGATATTTTATACTTGCTTCCTTTCTTGGGCATTTGGATTTCACCTCAACAATTAGGACAAGAAATTATGCACAATATAGGGTTTAGTGGACCTATGAGCTAATCACCAAAAGTTATCAATTAGGTAGGTCTATAGTAGTGTTCCTCATGTGATAAAATTAATCTTGGACATCCATCAAAAGTGGAAGTATTTATTTTAGATGAGCTCAAAATATGTTACATTTCAAGTAAGGAATCTAATGTCAATTTTATACATATTTTATATTTTCTATTGATGGAAATATAATAAAAAATAAATCATATATTCTAGATTGATTGGATCGCTATCTATATTAAGTGACAATAGAAGAATCCTCTTGTGAGATGACAAAATAAAGGCATACAAAAGAAGAGTTTATAGCTCAATTTTATTAACCTTTTTACTCACCTACATAATGGAATACAAAGATTGTAAAAGAGAAAAACTAGGAGATCATATAGAAATAAAGAAAAACAATCTAATCTATGTATCAAACAAAATAAAAGTAAAAATGTTAAAGAGGAAGAAGAAAATCATCTCAAATTCCACAACACCCACGGAAATATTATTGTAGTAATGTTGTTGTGCTCACATAGAATAACCAATGCCAAAGCAAACAAAGAAAATAAAATATAATTTGAATAACGTGGAAGAATTCTTGATGCATAAATACATAATTATTAACATGCAACATATGTACATCATGAAGGTTTGAATGTATCATTATAGTATAACTCTGAAATAATTCTTAAGTAAAATAACTCATCCACTCTTACTACTCACAACTTGATGCATATAAAAGGAATGACATTAAGAATATTCTGCCATATAATATTTTATCTATCTTCCTTTTATACACAATCTCCACTATATGTTTTCTCTTTTTCCTATGCTCGCCTTTACACATATGCTTCCGTTTCTTACCAAAATCCAATCAAAATGAAATCCCACCCTAATAATGTTTATGAGCACCAAATTCTCGCAATAAATTTGATATGCGCTAAATCATCTCATCTGATGAAGTAGTTAAATAAATTTTGAACCCAATAAACTCCACTATGCTTAGGTCAATAATTTATGTGGGTGAGGGAAGTAGAAAATGGATTCCAATAAAATCAAACGTAGAGTTCTTTCCTTTTTTTATTATGAGCTATTTGTTTTCATGTCATGGTCATGGGTTGTTAAGATTATAAAATATTTGTTGGTCTAAACTCTATATTGATACATAGATGAGTTAAATAATTTTATGTCATTTATCTATAATTAAAGAAATTTTAAGGTTTTATGCACATCTCTAATTGTTTATTTAGAGTAGTTTTTATATGTAAATAAAATGATCAAATTAGTGTAAATTTTATAATCTATAGGTACATATTATATGATAGATACATAAGCACATTTTTTCATATATATATATATATGATAAAATTGAGTTTTTGAAAGGATTCAAATCTTTTGATAAACAATAAGGAATCCTACATTCATGGAAAGCTAAAAAATAGATCATTATTAAATATATAAAGAAAATATAAAGTGTAACAAAATTAAATAATTTTTTTTTTTCTAAGAATCCACTTTGTATATTAACTTTAGGTTTGAAATGAATTGAAACAAAAGTCATTATTAAGAATAATAGTTTGAACATAATGTTACCAATATTTTTTCTAACTCAAAGATATAATAGAGTTTTTCTCCAATTATGATATAAATTTTATGTATAGGTTCTTAAGTTTTAGATGTGATTATATTCTAATAAACTAAGAATAATTGAAAAATAAAATTATATTTAACATTAAAAATTAAATTATACAATATGATTTAATATTTTATTATTTTATTATGTAAGATATAATTTATATAGAAAAGTATAAGTAATTGTATGTCAATATATTCTTATATTTTATTTAATTTAAAAATCAAATCTTATATGGGATGACCGCACATGAGAGTGGCTAGATACGAAATATAAGGGTGTTATAATTTAAATCTCTTATAATTTAAGAATTAACTTGGTGAAAAGAAATAGTAAAATAATTGAAGTTTTTATTTATTTGTACGATTAAATATATTAAATTTGACAAACTAATACAAATTAATTACGATGACAATAAATATCCATAAGACATCGTGTATTTTCTTCCATACAATTCAATGTAGTTCAAATCAGTAAAGCCCAGGCTAAATTCTTTCGTGCACACTCTAAACTCAATCCTTATCTGGTAGTGATCTTGGCTCATTTTCCATAAAGAATGGGACAAGTATTGTGATCCTCAAGCCATGGCCAAATACAGTGAGAATGAAATATATGTCCGATCATACAAGGAATTTCTCGAACCTCTTCTCCCCAAATAAAATCATCCCTACAAACTCCACAGAAAAGCCCATCATCCACATGAAAATCTGAAACTGTTACAATGGGGAGTCCCTCTAACAATTCTTTCTCCTTCCTTTCATTCTCCATTACCTTGACGATATTTCTCAGAATAGAATAGAGAGTATTGAAGACCCCACGTAACCACCGAATATCATCAGGGAGTCGATCCTCACGAACTTCAATCCGGAGAAATTCGGAATGTAATAAATCGTGCCGGCTGTTAAGATGTTTCAGACGACGAGGCAGAGTTTCAAGTTCCATTAAACAATTTGCTTGCATGAATACTTTGGTGGCTTCGATACGTAAATTCCCCCATGCGGCATTCCAGGCTTTTGCACCACTCTGCAACCCATTTTCTTGTCCTCCTGCATTTGCATTTCTTCAGTTAACTCCCTTTATCCAATTAGCACTGAGCTGATTTTCAATTTGGTATGCGAATTTGTGGAACGGGATGCAGTTTTGTGAGAATATGTAGTGAATGAAGGGTCAGCGATAGTTTCTTCTGGCGACTTCTCAAAATAGGCGAGCCGTTGATCCAAACACTACTTAATTTAGGCATAACTTTTCCCCGCTTATCTTAATAAAGAGCTTGTAAATTTATTATTAATTATTGTTTCGAAATATTTTTAAAATCAAAATTCTTAAAGTTTACTGATTTATTTTTTAGATGTTTATTATTAATGATTATTTTAAAATATTATAAATTTAATATTCATAAATTTATTTGGTCTATTTTTAGTTTTGTTTTTAAGAAGGCATTCATAAGTGAAAAAGAATAATTTATCAACATTTTAACAAGAGTTTAGAAGGAAACCATGTTATAGTATCTTCATAACTAATTTTTGAGTAAAATAATTTAGAAAATCATAAATTAAAAAATTATTTATTTTTATTGATCATGTTATTCTATTTATTATTTATAAAAAACATAGTAATGAAAGAATTTAAAAAAAAAAAAAAAAAAAAAAAGAAAGATAGTGGAGCAATTCTTTTATGTATTACAAATAAGAGAGATATATATAAATTGTTATTAGGAGTAAAATATAAAATAAAAGAGTAATAAAAGGGAGTTTGTCGACTTATAGACCAAAAAAAAAATTGATTAGCTTTTTCATTACTTGCAATCATAAATTTTATTTGTTTTATACTAATTTAATTTTAATTTTGATTTACCATATTGCAATTTTTTTAAATTAAAAATCTATCAAAGGGTATTTGCTTTAATAGTAAGTTCATAGTGTAGGCATCTAGATGGCATGAGTCCAAATCTTCTTATTAAAAAGTAAATTAAAATAATACCGAATTCTTTCATTTTTTATAAATAATTAATTTTAGAAAGTAAAATTTTCAATCTTAGAAATTTCTTTTAGAATTAATTACCTTCATGCTTTCTGTATATATATGAAAAGACAAATATACATATATGTGAATAGACCATATATAAACTATACACCAATACTTTTAAAATTTTATTTATTTGTGAGGTGAAGTATCTTAAATCAAGGCAAACTATTAAGTTAATGTAAGCACTTGAGCACCACAGTAGAAATAATTACGATAACAATAAATATCCAAAACATATGTGTGTATTGTCATCTCATACAATTCAATGTAGTTCATTGTAGTAAAACCCAAACCAAATTCTAAGAATATGAATGATTCACTACTTGTAATATCACTTTCAATAATTTTGTCCATGCATACTGTACACTCCATCCTCTAGTAAACTGCAGTATTCTTTCCGCCATCAATAGTCTCCTCCTATGCATATTTTTGCATTTGGGAATCTTCTAGAAGAAGATGTTATTAAGAATTATGTTGTATGATGATATATACTGGTGAGGTGTGCTATATGTAGATGTACAAGAAACTGATATGAAATATATTGATAATCCCCTAAAAGTGGATGTAGCCATTTTTTGTGAACCGCTATAAATCTGGTTTCTTTTTTCTATGTGTGTTGTTATAATTTCATTATTTTATTTCAGCGATTTAGTTCTTCATTTTTTTCGTGTTTATTTTAATATCATCAATTGGTATCAGAGCCAAGTAAAGAGAGTTCATTTTGTAGTTTCTTTTCTTTTCTAGAAATTAACGAAGAAGTTTTTTTTTTGGTTTTTTTCAAAAATATGGATGAAGTGGACAAAAGGAAAATAGAGAAGTTTTCAAGCCAGAATTATGGATTGTGGAAAGTGCACATGGACTCCATGTTGATTAAACGTGACCTTTCGAGTGCTCTTCATGGAAAAATGAAAGGGCAAGGCAAGTTATCAAATGAAGATTGGAGGAAAATTGATCAGAAGGCAAGGGCAACTATTTTCTTATTGTGTCCAACAACATGCTCTTCAATATCTCAGTTGAGAAGACCACAAAGGATATGTGATAGGGAGAGTTTTAGGATTCCTTTTTAAAGGGAAGAGGATGGTGCACCGATACCACTCATAAAACAAATCCATGACATTGTTATTAGTTGAAGAATAAAGGAAATAAACTTAAAGTTAAAGTTAAAATTATATGTATATAGTTTAAGTGTAATATTATATTATAGATTGTTTATTAAAATTAGATATTTGTTTGTTTTTTATTAATAAAGAAATGAGAACAAGGGCACTGACCCTTTACATAGAAAAAACATTAAAAATCATAGTGCAGAAACAACACTATAACAACAATTAACAACAACTATCAACAAAAAGGAACCAAGTTTTTAGAAATTAGAAACAATAGTAGAAAACAAAAAACAAACTACAGGGGTGCCTTGCACACTCCAGTGGCATCCATGGCACTGTTTCATTCATTAGACATGAACTTGTAGAGGTCCCTAGCCTCTTGCTTGTCCTCCTAAGTGTCCGCAAAATGTTTCCTCAGCAGAGAGAGGGTGAGCGTGGAGCTGTGTAATATCTGCACATGGAATTTGTTAAGGCCCGCTATTTGGGCTTCCCAAGCCTCCATCTTGTTCTTGAGCCAATTGACATCATCCTTGATAGTCTGCAAATCAAGCACAGGGCCGAGGTTTTCAATTCTCTGCGTGATGTCCAACACATCCATGCTCATCTTTTCTATTTGTTGAAGAGTAGGGACACCTTGGGGGTTCTCAGTAGCCATGTCATCCATAGTCTCTTCGGTCTCTTTGGGCACACCACCAGTAAGGGAGTTATCACTATCATTAACCAGGCCCATCAGGGGGATAGAATGCATCACTTGTTCAACCATTTTTAACTCTGGGTCCAAGTTACCGGAGTCCATGGCTTTGCTATCAGAAATTTCCATGCCCATAAGACCCTTTTTGCCCACGTTCATAGGGGTCCTATCTTTAACATCAATGGGTTCCTAGGTTTTTATTTCAGAGTTACCCATGTCAGCAGCACCAATAGTGGTTGGAACCATGGGGTGCCTATTCGTATTCACATCCACAACGTCCCCATGAGGGCCCCCCATAGTGGTATTGGGGTCCTCCTCGGAGTCCGAATTCTCGATCACCGTGGTCTTCTTTTTGTGACTTTTGGAAGCAAGTCTGGAGGATCTCCTTTTAACCTCAGAATCAGGGGAAGGATTGTCATTCTCAACATCCTCAGAGGAAGAATTGTCATCAAAGATAATGCATTTGCACTTAGCGGGGGTTTTGCCTTTTCCCTTGGATAGGGAGCGGGAAGCACTGGGAGAGACAGATAGAGTTAAATAGGGGGAGACCGACGATAAGGAAATAGCTGAGGTGTAAGTAGGTAGGGACATGGTGGCCATAGAAAAGCCCTCATGGGGATATTGGAAGAATCTAGGGAAAGCCATAAATAGGGCCGCAAGCTACTGAGGAGTAGGCATGGGGGGCTGAGAGAGCGAAAGGTTCTAGGGGGAAAAGGGCCTGATGGAATTTATACAACCTGTAAATAAGGCCCTGGTGAAGGAGGTAGGGTGGCTTATCCCCATGCTTGGGGTCCATGGTGTCTTTAACAGAACTCTCTATAGAGTGCAGCAAATAAAATGATAGACAAAGCAAATTATTGTTGCAGAAGTGATAGAGGAGGGGAAAATGATAGTAGTAGAATACCTTATGCCTACCCTCAAGAGTGAATTACTTCATGATCATGAGGCAAACTATGTTCCATGGGTGTTTGAGCTCCTCCCGAGAAAAACCACCTTCCAACTTTACAGGGTCTTCGCGATTAGGGAAGAATCATTTCAAACCTTTGCTGTTTGCAACATGGCTGGTACGCTTCCAATGATGGTTGTCAAGATTTAGCTTCGTACCTTGGGAAATAGTATCCTTAGAGACATCAAAGGAAATGCCACCAACCAAGACATGCCTCCTAGACTAGGAGGAGGAAAAAGAAGCCAAGAGCTGCTCATCGTGGCCCTTCAGGCAATCCAAAAAATTGGCAACCCTACCTTCAACATAGAAATTCTAGACCAGGCTATCATTTTTAAAATCATCTGGATTATCTAGTTCATATCTAACTCTGTTGCCCCCCATATCCTCTGGCAACAGAGCTTCTTCAGTCATGAAAAAATTAGCATAGAGAAAGTTACAGAGACTCTTCGAGAAGCAAGCCAAGAAGAGATAATGGGAAGTGTGTGAGCCCGATGTCAATAAATGAGAATGAAGTTGGGTGCATGGGAAAAAATGAAGTCACTTTTAGAAATGATTTCATGGTTATGAGACATTAAGATCTAGCGAATACTGGTGGCAACCAACACATTACCAATCCAATCATACCTCATCATGACTCTGCAAGCCCAAAGGAATTGCCAACACAACAACACATGCATCATCATCAACCTCGCCAAACTAGTCACCACCATATCAAAACGGATCGAAGGGATATTCCCTATATTTCAATTATGAAACCAACACCTCCAGACTACCCTGAGGAAAGAGAGGAGGGTAAGGGAAGCACTTGGCAACCACTCAATCATTAGTAAATATTTTGGATTTCTCTTCCTGAAGAAGGAAGTTAACATGGTTAGGGAGGGAGTTGTGACTCCTGCAACATCTCAAACCTGAGAGGTTTAGGCCAATGGCTTCCATGGCATCTACCACACTATTGCCTTCCTTGAAGATATGCATAATTCTGAGTGAGTCAATCCCAGAGATGAGCCTCAGGGTGTCCCTGATGGTTCCCTCAATTGTCCAATTAAGCTTATTTCTCTCTTTCACAACATCAATGATGAGCTTGGATTTAGCCTCAATGTCCGTAATCCTGATTCCCATGGTGAGGGCAATGAAGTTTCCCTACGTTAAGGCCATCACTTCAGCCTACTTAGAGGAATGCCCATTTAGGTTACCCGCATAAGCAGCAACAAGGGCCCCCAAATGGGATCTAATAACCCCTCCACCAGCAGCCAGCCCCCCTGGCAGCCCCATCAAAATTGAGTTTAAAATTTATAGTCGGGGGGAACCAGACCGTGCTTTGTCATAGGAGTCTCTTAGAGCAGTCGACAAGAGAGAACGAGGGGGAAAGGTTCCATCATCTAGCAATTTCCTAGTCCCATGTAGAGGGGGCTTGGATGCCATCCGGGTTTTAGAAACAAAGATATTCTCAAGAACCAATTTAAGGAATTGAGCAAACATAGTTTCAATAGAGGCCTCTTTGTCTCTAAATATCCTGTCATTCCTTTCCTTCCAGATTCTCCCGCACTCATGGGTGGGGATCTTCTTCCATAGTTGTTGAATAATGGGGTTGGAAGAGGGGCCCCAAAACTCCTGGGACAAATTTAAAAAATTATCATTCATAATCCAACAAATATTAAGCTTGTTGTAGACCATCCCTCATAGCTCCCGAGTGAAGGCACGATGGAGGAAGAGATGAACAAGACTTTCTTCATCATTTTTGCAGACGATGCATCTGTTAGGTAATTGGAATCCCTACTTGACCAAGTTGTCTTGGGTCAAAATTTTGTTGAGGAGAGCAGTCCACTAGAAGAAATTAACCTTGGGGATGAGTTGGGGATTCCATACCTCTTTCCAGATACAGGAGTAAATAGGTTCTATGAGTAAGCTAGTGTAGGAAGTTCTGATAGAGTACTCTCTAGAGGGGTCCCACTTCCAAATAAATCTATCCTTCCTAGGAAATAGGGGGAGGAATATACTAGCCAAAAGCTTCTGGAGCTCTCTAGCAGCAGGGAGGAGGAAGGGATGATCAATGAAATAGTCCTTCAAGGCTCTCCAAGTGCAGTTGCTGAAATAATCACTGACCCTTTCACCAAAGAAGCTTTAGGTGGCATCCTAGAGCCTTCTCAGGGAGGGGGAAGAAGCAAGGGGTCTCTCTCCAAGCCAACAATCTTCCCAGAAGAGAATTTTCCTACCATTTTCAATAAGCCACCTCAAGCCATGAGATAAAGGGTCCCTGCAGCTCAAGATGTTATTCCAAATTTGGAACCTCTGGGAAGGTCCTCCTCTTTCAGAACAAACAAAAAGTCCCCATTACCCAGGTACTTGGCCCTAATGATCCTACTCCAGTTCGTATCCTTATTCAATAGCTTCCAGGCAATTTTAGTCATAAGGGCCTTATTGAACCTTGAGATCTTATGGGTTCCAAAACCACCCATGGCCTTGGGAAGACAAACTTTGTCCCAACCCACCAAGGTGAGCCTCTTCTTTTCTTCCATTCCCATCCAGAGGAAAGTCTTTTGGATGTTTTCCATCTTAGTAGCCATAGCTAGAGAAATCTTGAAGAGGGATAGAAAGTACACAGGGATCTCCTAGAGGGAGGAAGAGAGAAGCTGCAATTTCCCAGCACTACTGAGGAATATACATTTCCAACCAGCCAACTTCTTTTGCATTCTTTCAAGGATAGAGATCCAGAAGGAATTAGAGACATCCTTAATAGTTAAGGGGAGGCCTAGGTAAGTGTCAGGGAGGGAGGCCCTTTGACAACCAAGGATTCTGTAGACCTTATCTTGGAGTTGGACATTAGTGTGAAAGAAATAAATGCTTCTCTTTTCATAGTTAATGTGTTGGCCAGATGCTAGAGCATAGGAGTTGAGAAAGGATTTTGAAGCCTTAGCTTCCCAAACACAGGAGATATAAAAAAGAATAGTGTCATCGACAAACTATTGTAGAACATTGGGGGGTGTCATAGAGGCAGGTTTGATGCCCAGAAGAGCTCCCCTGTGAACCATAGAGTTCAAGTTAGAGGCCAACACTTCAGTAAGGATGATGAAGAGGTAAGGGGATAGAGGATCTCCTTGTCCCAACCCTCTAGAGGCCATGAACTTCTCTAGGAGGCTCCCATTTACAAGCATAGCACAGGTGATAGCAGATATGCATTCCCCAATAAGTTTGATGGGTTTGTCTCCAAACCCAATAGCTTTGAGAAATTTGAAAAGGAAGTTCCAGTTGACTCTATCATAAGCCTTAGAGATATCAAGCTTGAGCACCATCCCTGGCTGATGACACTTATCCATGGAGTGAATAATCTCATGAGTAGAGATGACCGCATCAAGAATCTATCTACCCAGAATAAAACCCTTCTGGGAGGGGCTAATCAAAGGACCCCAAGAAAGGTTTGAGCCTATTTATAAGAACTTTGCTGAAGATTTTATAAATAGTGTTGCAAAGACTGATAGGGTGGAAGTCCTTAAGAGTAGATGCCTCCAGAGTTTTAGGGAAAAGGGAAATGGAGGTGTGATTGAGTTTGTTTAGGAGCCTTCCAAATCTGAAAAAATCCCTAGTAGCTAGAACAACATTAGGGCCCACCACATCCCATAAATCTTCGAAAAAAGCTAGGGAGAAACCATCAAGACTCGAGGATTTGAAGGGATTCATAGGAAAAATAGTGGACTTGACTTCCTCCTCAGAAACAGGAGCCAAAATAAGGTTGCTGTCTTCCACTGAAAGGGGTGGTGGGAGGCAGTTGAGAAGATCCTCCCCAGTAGGGGCCCCCAAGTTACTATCTTCCCTAAATAAAGTGGCAAAATATTTGGTAGTCAGTCTGCTCAAACTATCAACATCATTGACCACCTGATTGTTGTCGTCCATGAGGGAAGAGATGTGGTTTCTACGCTTGTGGATAATAGAAGATCTGTGGAAGAAATTCATATTCTTATCACCCTCTTTGAGCCATTGAACCCTAGATTTCTGATTTCAGTAGAGTTCTTCTTTGTGGGATTTTTCCTTCCATTTTCTACGAAGAGCAGCCTCCTCCATATGAGTAGCTTCAAGGGAGTCACCTTGATCAATACACTCTTGGATAATAGTCAATTTACTGTTGAACTCCTTTTTTTTCTTGAAGATATCTCAGAAGGTGTATTTGTTCCAACCCCAGATGTTTCTTTTGACCAAGTCGAGCTTCTGGGCGATCTTGAACATAGGTTTACCAGGTATATTGGTGCTCCACCATATTTTAATGCAGTCCTTGAACTCTAGATGAGAGTTCCACATAAATTTATATTGAAAATGATGATTCTTCCTTCCAGCATTTGTGGTATTCAAGAGGAGCATGAGGTTGTGGTCAGAGACCGTTGTAGGGAGGGTAATGAGCTTCAAGGAGGGACCAATTCCCTAATTACCCGAGATGAGAAATTTGTCGAGTCTGAATTGAATAAGATCCTTTCCCCTCCTAAGATTTGACCAAGTGAATTGTTTCCCCATTAATTCCACATCCTTCAACCCATTCCTTCCAATGAAGTTGGCAAGATCAGTCATGCTTTCAAAGTACTAATAGCAAACTTAACACTAGGCTAAATTTTCCCTGCAACAAGGGAAAAGGAAAACATGGACATCTTAACTTATTGGAGAAGAAGGACCATAATTTTATTTTCAAAAATACACTTCTTAAGAGCATATTGCTTTTGGGGGTTATTGAGGCCCCTCATGTTCCAAGAGAGGACCTTCATTTCTTACCTTTTATGGACGTCTCCAAGGTTCACTGCCTGCCATTGGCAATATCCCTTGCTACTTCCTTTTGTCTTGATAATCTCTGTGATGGTCAGCTCGCTTTAAGGTCCGTCCCCACATCAGGCTTTGCATTCCTGGTCTTGCATCTTTGAGTAATCCAACCCTCATCAATAGGAGTCATGCAACCACTAGATGATGCACTAGGAGCACCAAGTGAGAGGATACCTTGGTTTGGGGTGGGAAACACCAATAGGGAGCGCGTTGTCTCTGGGGAGAGAGAGGGGTCCCTCACAATATCATCATCTTCCAGTTGATCAACTAGTGAAACCAAGCTGACCGTCAAGGAGATGCACTGTTCCTTCATGGCCGAATTAGAGGCTTCCTCCACATTCTTTGTAGGAGATTTGAGAAGGTTGTTAATACTCTCAGCAAAGGGATATTCTTTCATAATTTGGTCCTTGACTGCTGAGGGAGGTAGGTCCGAGCTAGGAGTAGGAGTCACAACAAGCCCCACAACTAGGTCTTGATGAATAATAGGAGCATTTTGCACAGGGTCTTCAACCAAGGCCGAGCCCTTAAGCTTGAGAGGTAGGGGGGCAGATGCTTGCATTTGGAAATAACATGCCCAGATTTGTGGCATTTTTGGCAAATGAGGGTGGCATTTTCATAAACTAGGGCTTGAGTCTAGCTACCAAGCCTAAGTTTGAGGGTTATAAAGTTGGGGAGATTCGTGCTCACATAGACTAGGCACAATTTGGTTCTGGTGCTATCATCAACACCAATAAAATGACCAAAAGAGTTCCCAATCCATTTAAACATGGACTCGTCCCAATATTCAAGGGGAAGCCCCGGGAGCCGAACCCATACCAGAGTAGTTTTCTGCAAGTCAGCCACTGGGTCGAAGCCAACCTTCCAATGACATAGGGAAAGGTTGTTTCAACCAAAGGACCAACATCCAAATAGGACACGGGCGACATCCTCCTCAGCAGTGAATTTGAAGAGGAAGAGGGCTCCAGGCATGGCACTAATAGAAACACTCCCTTTCAATTTCCATTTCTCCTTGATATTTGTTTGTTATTGTATAAATTATATTTTAATTTTTTATATTATAATTTTTTAAATATATGTTAAAAATATTATTATATTGATAAGTAGGAGATATTTTCAATAGAAATTCAAATTATGATTTTACATAGTAGAATTCTATACAAATATAACAATATTATTATGAAAATATATATTTTTTATATTAAATATATTAAATATTTAGCAAATATATTGTTTTTTTAATTATACATAACTCTAAATTTTACATAATATATTCTAAAACATAAATATAATACATACTTAATTTATAATATTTTTCAATAGAATAATATATAAATTTATTATTGAAAAAAGGATAAAATCAAATAGAAAAAATAATAAACAAATTCTAAAAAATAATTTATATTATAAATTGTATATTTAAATTAAATATTTTTTATTTATTATTGTATAAATTATGTTTTAATTTTATATAATGTAAATTGTAATTACAACCTAAAACATGGAAACTTAATACGTGGATACTACATTTTTTTACATTCTGAAATGCTTTTTATAATTCATGGAAATTATGAACATACTTGCAAATGTTAGATCATAATTTTGTGGGAATGCTTGATGAAGATGAGAATCGATGTTCTCAAGTAACTTCTCTCCAATGAAGCTCATTTCATCAACCAATATATACTTCACATGTGATAGTTCTTCTTGGAAAGTTGTTAGCCTTGTTCCTTCTAATTGAGCAAAATATTTTATTGGAATTCTCAACTTGGAATGAATAGCCAATGCTCCTATGTTGAATGCTGCTACTCCAGTTCTTGCAAGCAGTAGAAGGGGAGATTGATTAGGCATTGCTGCACTTTTAAGACTTTCACTAATCACACCAATCAGGTAAGACTTTCCTATTCCTGTTGTTCCTTGAATTATCATATACAATGGCATCCTATTTTCATTCATATGGTAATGTGACATAATTATGTTAAATGCTTTCTCTTGTTTCTCACTCAAGATTGCATAATTGATATATTGTGGTATATCATCATGTATAATGCATCTATTCTCTCTCATTGTTTCTATGAAATTGATTGCTTGAGCTGTGTATTCATCACTTTGATATTCATTAGGCTAATTTGTTTGTCTATCAATATCCATTCTTCCCAGCATATCTATTTTGGAGAGTTTCATTACATCACAATGATGTAGCCTATATATTATTTCCCATTCATGCTCTGTCGTGTTTTCTTGAACAATGCCATCTTCTTCAATTTCTGAATTAGTAATATTTTCATTTTTTTCTGTAGTTATTGTTTGTTCCAAATGCCAATGGGTATAATTGAGAGACTCCCAGTTTGATATTATGGTGTCATTGTTGTCACCTATATCTCTTTCGATGTCACAAAATGGCTTGTATAGTAACAATTCTGAGAAACATAATTCAAGAATTTTTCAAATCCACATGAAGGAATGGATACAAACCTTGAAACACTCTGACAATACTTTCTCTTTCCCTAGGCTCCCATTTTTTATCTCTTCTCCGTCGAGGATTATACATCCATGATCTTGCTGCATCAATAAGTGTGATAGCTTCCATTGAGTATGGTTGTGTCCTATATCCATCAATGAATGATTTCATTTGTTCTTCATTGTTATTTTCATGACTTACAATAACGGGTTTGAATACTTCACGTGAAACATTGAGATTAACAAATCTTCTACTACTTTCAACCAAGAGAAGTTCTAAGAGCATGTGGCATGTTTCTTGAGCTCTAACATCTCTTTCTATAATAGTTTCAATCAAGAGCTTCCTATATGCCTTTGCTACTAGGTCATCTAGGTTTTCTATATTTGAAAGATGTAACAACATTTGATGGTAGGTTTCTAAGCTCTTCTCTGTTTTCGCTGCATACTTTGCATTGTACTTTATCACTGCATGTTTTGAGAGAACCTATTGCCAATCTATATTAGCTCTCCATAGTTGTAGTATGTAGTGGTTGTGTGAATTTACTATATCATCATTTCTTGCTAGCTCAAATTTTTTTTCACTACTTTGTATGTCTTGATATAATTTTGATCCATGTATATTTAAGGCCCAGGGTGCATTATATCTTTCTTAAACATGCACCCTCTCTATACATTGTATGTCTTTGCAATAGTAAATATGAACGCATTAGTTTTCTATGTTAAAAAAACTAACATTTAGATTGGATTACATAAGTTACGATTGAAACTCATTGTAATGATACCTGTACGTTTCGTTGATGAACATCTATTCTTGGATTATGTGCATGAACAATGCCATGGAAATATCTTTCAGAAATCTTTATTTCTTGTTCATTAGACCAATCTATAATGTCCATATTTGGTGCTCCATGTATGCATAGAAAACCATGCACATGTGGTGATCCTCTATGTTGCCATTCATATCTGCACCAATATCTTTGTTCTCTATTCTAGTATATCTTTTCTAAATATAGAATGTCTTAATTGCATATAGTGGGCACCTATATGAGGGTAGTTGATCACATTTTGTTTCCTCTAGATTTGAGCTTCGCATGGATTTGTTGGAGCTATTCCTGGCATTGGTGCATGTAAATCTGGCCAATACAAGTCTACATCACTAAGTGTAAAGAATATTATTGCTTTCTGCTCGAACGGAAGTTGGGGAATGATTTATGTTGTTGATTTCAAAATTTGTATTTTCATTGACAAATACTTCTTCATAAGAATTCACATCCATAGTCTATAAAAAATTATATGTATATTAAATAAAAGATAAAGTAGACATAATTCGTTAAGAGAAAAGCTGAAACTGAAAAAATGTCTGCAATACATAAACGGTGAATTATGAACCTTAAACAAATTTTAATGTAAAC